>NC_037638.1:22493515-22794237 GCF_003254395.2 Apis mellifera
GAGCGCGACGCATCCTCCCTCCTCCGCCCTTCTCGCCGCCAGGTACCCCATTCGCCGCGGACTCGGCTCGCAGAATTGTTCCCTGATAGTTTCCGCGCGGGGGACACCCGGCCCAGTAGTTAACTTTGCGGTCGGGGCCATTCATCCTCGTGGAACAACTATTTTATTGGCAAGCCCGCAATAACCCTCCTCTCGCGACGGACGTTTATCAGCGGCCAACTATGTTTACCGGTCGGGCCGCTCCAATTTTTTTTAATAGACGGATAAATCAACCGCCCGCCCAATTACCGAATGGAAAAGTAATTAAACGTGTGCTTGCTCTATTTTTTTTTCGTCGGATAGGAGATTGGAAGAGAATTTTTATTTATCGCCGCGCGAAGAGGAAGATTGTCGACAATTGCATTTCAGGTTTGGATTTCAGGATTTTCATGGGTCTGGATGGAATGGACGAAAGACGTTTCTGGGAAAAATATTAATTTTTTCGACGCACCGCTCCTCCGAAGCTCCTCCGTTACACTTGGCTAACTTTCCGGTCACTTGTCGAATGAAATTCCGGACGC
Source organism: Apis mellifera (assembly GCF_003254395.2). Taxonomy (NCBI): domain Eukaryota; kingdom Metazoa; phylum Arthropoda; class Insecta; order Hymenoptera; family Apidae; genus Apis; species Apis mellifera. The sequence goes on from NC_037638.1 coordinate 22,494,076, forward strand.
TGGCCAATCTGCGTCCTTCCGCTTCACGCGACGCCGCGTTTCTTTCTCATCGTGGACAAAAGGCAGTCTATCAGAAGGAGCACCGGTCGCAAGGGTACAAAGTGATGTCACGTAATTGAAACCGTCGGAATCGTGGCGGTGGAATTCCTCCAGCGTGCCCTCTGCCCACCGCGAATCAAGTTATTAATATATTTTTTCTTTTTTTCTTACCAACATCGCAGCTGCGACCAAGTTCGCTCACTGATCCCTTTCCACGAAACAATTTTCTCCGAAACGACGCTTTTTCGTTCCCTTCTAACGAGGCGTCTATCTTAAAAATAACGAGGACCGTAAAAAGAAAAAAGAGAAGATGAACAAGTTGGTGCATAACAATTCTCCCCCTGGTCGATTCGACAGAGTGGACAACGACGGATGTCGAATGAAAAATCGTGACCCCGGCTAAGCTAATTTCGATCGATCTTATTGAATTAGAAAAATGATCTCGCTCTTCTCCCATCGCGTGTACACGCCACTGCCAATCCATATACGCAACGCGCATCGTCACCTATGCACCGTCACGCTGACGTTGCCTGAATTCCCTTTCCGCAGCGAGCCTTGTATCTCTTCTGTCTCTTCTTCAACCGTGTACAAACGCAACCGCAAGCCACGCTGTTGCCGTACCTACTTCACCAAGTTTACCCGGGCATTCCGACGATATTGAATTGGAATAAACCGTCTCTGCCTCTCCCTGCCTCTCCTCCTTCTCGCCGCGCGTCTCGAAAGGCTGCCGTGAAAAAAACGTCCCGGTCGAAACAACTTTCGTGTAATGCAAATCATTCGGGGAACGTACACGAGTTTCTAAGAAACGCTGTCTAAACATTCAACGGATTTATAGCGGAATATATCGCGCTTTATTTGTCATGGGAAATCATAGATGGATCCCCAACCAACCGGAGTGGGGATCGAATTGAAAAAGACGATTGAAAATTGAAAAGCGAATGGGAATAATAGGCGCGATAAATCCGTCGATTCTTTTCGCGATCACTTTTCTTACAAAACAACCGGTGTTGTTTTTTCCCGAATCGAAGATCGGGCTTTGGAAATTGGAAGGCGTAAATAGAGGTTTGGCTTGGCGGTGTAATTATCGCCGGTAAGAAATTATCTCGTGGAACGAAGTAACGGTAGAACTGGCCGAGCTCGATGATGGTCGTGGCCGTTTCGAAAGCCGGTACGAATGATTCATAAACCCGTGGCAATCTCCAGCCTCGATACAAACCGCACAAGAGCTATTGGAATTTGTGACCTTCGGCAAAGCGAGGCGAAGCCCGCAACGCTCGCGCCCACTTGTGGGCGTTCGCACACCTCGCCCGAGTTTGAACAAATAAATTCTATTCGACTCTCTCAGGTACGCGCATACCACCACGCATAACACGAATTATTTTAAACAGCGCGTTAGTTAAAAGTGGCATTTCGGGCATTTCAACGCCTTGTTAAATTCGCTCTAAAACATCGGTCGGATCGGAAGATCGGCTCTTTTGCGTGATAAACATTTGTTCCTCGATCGAGACTCTTTTCGAAAATGTTTAAAGAAAAAGAATTCTGATTCCTCGTTTATTCTGAGAATAGCCTTTTTATTAATTATTCTAATTGGAATCCAATTAGTACTCGATTTCCAAATGGATTATTATTCTTTTTTTTATAGTTTCCAACGCTCGATTTTCATTTTACTTTAAGTCATACGATTTTAAAAGCGACGTTCACATTTCTTCGACGAGGTTGGTTAGAAACGAACGAGCTCGTGTTTCTTTTCTCTTGTTTTTTCTTCCTCCTTTCATGTTTTGCGTTGGTTTCCACGTACACTCGAAGGTTGAACAGCACTTATCAGAAATGGCAAATAATTTCCCGCGGCAGCGTGAGGAATGGCCGAGGCAGCGCCTCATTAGCCTTCCTTTTTGTTCGTTCTGAAACGATTTCGCCGTTGTCCCTCGGAACGGAAACGGCTTTCGGCGAACACTCTTATCGCGGTTCCTTCCTCTTCGTATAAACCAACGTTGCAGACAAGAAGGGGAGGGAGGAGGGACACGGCATCCTCCAGCGGTAGAGCTTCCACCTTTTCTGCCGCGAATGCGTCCCTAATCGAGGGAAAAATCTGTGGCCCGTACGAATGCGCAAAACGCGATTCTCTCGACCGTGAAATAACTACGCGAGATATTTCTCGAAATATTATCTTTACAATAAATAATAACAGAAAGATCCCGTAACGTTTATCGTAACGAATCAGAAATTCGACGGATTACGGGAAGAACGATGAAATTAACTGCGTACCAACACGCTCTCAACTGATATTCGCCGGGTGCGAACAGCAATGAAGACATCAAGCGTCGAATGGCGCGCATTAGAATGCGTGAAGCGAGGACAGATGTCACGCATCTACCCCTCCCCCGTGAGTGGTTTAACGGATTTTCCACGCATGTGTCGCCGCAGATCTGCCTCGATACCGGTGGTCGCATATGTCGTCGATATCGGCCCACGATATCGGTCATTAATTATTCCAAGATTTTCTTTTTTTACACGTGTCCCATCGTGTATACAAAACGATTCGATACGCGGCTGTTCAACAGGCAGATTGATCGGTAAAATAATAGCTAGAGGGAAACGAAGAGATATTATATCAGAAGGATATATCAGAAAATTATTCCCGATCTGTGCGCAGTTTCATTCCGCAGAGATTATATCGTTGGAACACTTTCGAATCCACGCGGAATCGACGCGTTCACATTTTACTATTCGAGATCGAACGCGTCACTCGCACGTACCGCGAAAGAAAATAAGATTTCCACGACACGTGTGTACGTATTTTCCGTTGCGCGCGCGATGGCAATAGGAAAAGGGTAGATATAGTGAATTCTTGGAAGAAGGGAGAAAAACGCGCGATTACGCCTAGCGCGGTCAGGTATATCCACCTCCTTTTTATCATGAACCAATTGAAAATTTCATTACCAAACGGTTATTAAAAGTTCATCGAAATCCGATACACATACACGGCCCGATTCCATTAACTTTTCCATTTGGTCGGATCGAGCGGGGGAGGGGCACAATGAAAAAGTACGATAACCGAGAGAGAGAGAGGGACTATTCCGCGCGGGATAACTGGTTTCCTAAAATAAAATAGATCTCTTTAAACGGGACGGGACGGGTTAGTGGAGCGCTAGTTCAAATCTCTGGGAGATAGATGTTGGTTGAACCGTGTCGCGCCCCTGTTTTCCCACGTACGTACGAGCGCGCGTACACACACACATATATATATATGTACACGCCCGCTGCCGCTTCATAAATAAACGAGTTTCTTAATTAACCAAATTATACGCAACTGCATCAAAATTTCACATTACCAGTTAAGGGTTAATTGCATTCGCACCAGTCAACCGCTCCACCACACTAAGCCCTTTACGCCGCTCAACTACGTGCCAGAAACGAGATTTGCATCGTCGCAATTTCCACGTACAGATTCGCGCATATCTTCGCGTCTACCGCGCGCCGTTCCAATCCACCCGTATCCGGAATTACAATTTTCAGTCCGGGGGGGAGACTTCGAGAGGAGATCCTTTCACGATGCCAACGAATGGCCGCGCGCGAAAACAACGTTCCTTCGAGGAGGGAGATCAACGCGCAAACAATGAGACACGTTACGTGCGTTTAATTCTTAGTTTCGTTTGAACTAAGAATAGAATCATAGCTAGACTCTCGAAACGGATTTTTCTCAGATTTCCCCGATAGAAACAGCCGACGATAACGATAATAGAATTCTGAACGGAGAGGAGGGGGACGAGCGATACCACTTCTGCTCGAAATAAAAAAAGAGAGAGAAAGAATGAGAAAAAAAATGAAAAAAGTTCAAGGAGATTTAAAGTACGCGAGCGGAGAAAAAATGGGGCAAAAGGAACGGACGGATGGATGGATGGTGGAGCACGGTTGAAAAAGAGGGGACGTATAGAGAGGAAGGGGGCAAAAGAAGGGAAGTATAAAGGTAAAAAAGAAAAGGGGAGGAGAGAAAAAATTGAGGAGAAGATAGAATGCAGAAGGAAGAGGGCGGGCGAGGAAGAGGGGAGCGGATCTCGCAGTACGGTAGCCACGGCAAAGGTGTATCATAGCAGGGCCCAAAGTGTCGGATGCTCGTGGGATGTTCGGGGCCGTGAAACCCCTTGCCGGTCGGTTCGCTCGATGGAGGTACAAGTAGGTGGTTCGCTCGAGGATCGAACGAGAGCAAGGAGGATGCAGTGGGGCGAGCGGTGGGGGGCGGGCGGAGAACGAAAAGAAGAAAAGTTGGCGGCGGTGGGGCGGAGGGGCAGTCGGCGTTCCGTCTTACCTTGTAATTTACTCACCGCAGGCCCCAGGCTATCCATCTCGTGGCATAACTCAGGGATGGGCCCATCGGGCCCCGAAAATGTCACTTCTTCGCGGGGCACCGAGTCGAGGAATTTACAAACGTCTCGCCAACGTTCCAATTTCAACCGCGTTCGATTCTCCGAATTGGATCATCTACCACGGCTGCCAATTTCGATCGATCCATCTTTCTCTCCGCTCGAGAGAATCTCGTCCCGTTTCCCTCCGCGATTGCGGAAAGATTTTTTTCCCCTCCGAACGAAAAACAGAGTAGAATTTCCCCACGCCTGTCCGTGGCATTTCCGTCCATGCAGCCTACCACGAACGATCGTACGTGACAAATAGCGGCATCGAAGATAATAGAATTTATGACGGTATTATACAGGCGCGTCTATTGTTCGCCGAGGCAACGTGCACACACGACGCTCGCGCTCATCCCGCTCGAACTGGACGCTCCAAGATGCTCGATCCACCGACGGATAACCACACTTATTCTCGTCCACCAACAAGCAATCGCTCAATTACCGCGCGCCGACTAATCTCGTTAGAGAACTCGCACCACCTACTAACTGTCTATTGTTTCCTAAAATTATTACAGGATGCCGTACACTGTGGCGCGGTCGAGCGTGTACCAACAGGATGAACGAAGAAGATCACCCGCCCCGTGTGAACGGTGTCGTGCAACGAACTCTCGCGAGCGAGCGTACGTACGAGCTAACGCCAGAAAGAGGCAGAGACTAGGCACAGCCCTGAGTATTCCAACCCGAGCTTCGATACAACGTTGCATACGTTTAGCTAAATTACACTTTATATGTACCATTATTATTTCATGGGTCCCACCGATGCGCCCTCTCACGGCTGACGCCTTTTTCTCCTCCTCCCCTCCACCACTTATCCCCCTTCGTTCCTGCCCTCCAGCCGAGCAAAAAAGCGACGCGTTCCACCTCTATGCGCCTCGGATAATCTCGCGATCGTTTCATTGCGATATCATCGTTAAATACGTTTCCTTTTTTTCTTTTTCCTTTTTTGTTTCTTTGCTGATTTTCATTCGAAAACGGCGACGTTGCGGATCAAGGTTTGCGGGATAAGAAAATCGTGTGTTATCGCGGTTCGTTACGCGGATACCGCTAGAAAAGGAAATCGATAACGCACGAAACTGCGATCATACTTCGAGAGTAATATTTCCTTTCTTTCCTTTCTCGCGTTTTTGACGAAGGATTGAAAAAAAAAAAAAAAGAAAGAAGGAAAAGAGAAGAAAAAAGGGGGGAGAAATAGGATTCACCGATCGACTGATAAAACCATTCTGGAACGTCAATGGTTTTTCAGCGAAGGAACTTCCAAGTCACAAAGACCCTTTACCGTAAGTAATCAGACATGCAAAATCCTCCTTTTGTGCGCTCAATCTCCCCCTATCCTCGTTCAGCCGCGTGCCACCGCCTCTTCCCTCCTTCTTCCACCTACTCCTCTCTTAATCGAACCGACCCGTTTCTCGATTCCAACGATACTCCCGCCGCTAACGTCGTCGTCCGTTTTCGACGACGACCCTAACCAGAGCCACACGGCCAACTTTTCAGAGTCATTAGAACAGAAACGGCGTATGATGTACGAGCTTTCGTCTTCTTCTCCCCCCCTTTTTCCTCTACCGTGAAGAAAAAACTGTATTAATCTTGCGACAATCGCGCGGTATATACCCCATCTTCCTCGTTCCTCCCCTCCCCCTCTACCCGTTCCGCCACCTTCCGCCATCGTCCAACAGCTTAAGGGAAACGTTTGAGACTAAACTACCACTAAGGTTGTCATATTGCTCCCGATCTCGAATCTGAAATTCAAATGGCCGCCGCTCCATGACTTTCAAATCTATCGATTAGCAGATAGCACCGCGAGCAAGTACAAATTCACAGTAGCAGACGGGACGCTCGCGAATATTTATGCTTTCGAAGAACGGAAGAGAGGGTAATATCCCTGGCCGAATGAATGAAAAATTTATCCCGCGAATCGTCGTCTGTCATTTCGTATCTTTCTTGGGGGAGGTGACGCGCGGAATACGATAATATCTACACGATCCGAGCATCCGAGTATATTTTCTGAATCCGAATATTTTCTTCGCTCGATTCAAGACAAAGCGATTCTTTTCAACCCTCGTTTCGTCGATCGCCTGTTCCATGAATATTCCATCAAAAAAAAAAAATCCATGAAAATACGTAACGCGTATCGTTCCTGATCCAGAGTCTGAGTCCTTAATCGTCACTCGAATCATAAGTGAATCGCTCGGAAAGATTTACTTATCAACCGTCTTGGAAGGCGATAATTAATTATTTTCTTCGTTCGATTCAAGACAAAACGATTCTTTTCAATCTTCGTTTCAAAGTTCATCGATCTATAAATATTACACGCGACTAAACTAATCCACCCACGAAAATATGCAACACATATCATCGATCTAGAGCTCTGAGCCCTTAATCATGAGCACCAGATCGCGAATCGTTCGGAAAAATTTATTTATGCAACTTGCAAGGCGATTCAATTAATTTTCTTTATTCGATTCAAGACAAAACGATTCTTTTTAACCTTCTTTTGAAAGTTCATCAATCTATAAATATTCCACGTGACTAAACAAAAAAATTGATTCATCCACAAAAATACGCAACACGTATCGATCTAGAGCTTGAGCTCTGAACTCTTAATCATCACCAAATCGTACGCGAATCGCTCGGAAAAATTTACTTATCAACCTGCAAGGCGATAATTAATTACTTTCTTCGTTCGATTCGAAACGATTCTTTTAAATCGTTTCAAAGTTCATCGATCGCCTGTTCCATAAATATTCCACGGAAGAAAAAAACCCGACCCACTCACGAAAATACGCAACGCGTATCGTTCCCGTGTTCATCGATCCAGAGGCTGAGCTCTGAGCGATAAACCCCTTAATCGTCACCCGATCGCACGCAAATCCTTCGCTCGGAAAGATTTACTTATCAACCGTCGTGCAAGCCGGTAATTAATTATTTGGCCCCGAGGCCTACGTGGCTCGCGCGCGCACGCTAGCCGAGAGACCGAAATTAATTCAATTTAATCCACGTCCACGCGAGGCGGCCGCGAAGATCCCCCCTGCTTCCTCGTTCCCCTCCTTCGTTCGAGCGCAAAAAACAAACGGGCCAGCGGAGCCACTTATGCAAAACACCGCCGACGGCAATTAAAACTAAGTAACAATTAGAGACGACCAAGGGGTCGAAATCCCTGCCTGGTCAACGCGTGACCCTTCAACGACGCGACGCGGGCACAAAAACGCTTCCTTGGCCCTTTTCTTCCTTCCGTCTCGATGAAGAAGTCCGAGTTGTCCTCTTTTTCTTCGTCTCGCGATTGCGTTCTCTTCTCGCGCGCGAATCTCTTTAAGGATCTCAAAGGCTACGCAACTTTGGGTAATTTAACGAACGCGGGGTGTGAAAACCGCGGTAATCAGAGAGACGGTGGCCACGAATGCGAGTAATATCGAGTAAATAATTCGATGATTTCGATTAAAAATAAGAGCCTCTCGTTTCTTTCTTTTTTTCTCTCTCCATTACTGATTCTGATGAATCCACGTTCTTTAGTCATTATTCAATCGCGCGTTATTCGTTGGAATTTTCCATTCTTGTTTTTTTTTTTTGGAAAGGAAAAGGTTATATATATAATATTTAGAGATCCGTTAAGAGATTTAATCCGGGAAGACAAGAATAATATAAAGATGAGATAAGTTGCAGTGTCACGGAAACGTTCGACGATATTCGTTTCTCTCGGGAATATGCGAGTGTCGTACACGAGTCGCTTTTAATACGCAGTTAACAGGGCCGTTTACGTTACCTAACGTTACAAAGTGTAATCGCGTGGAGAAGATTGGAAATATTTTAACGGGATAAGGGGGGAATAAAACGGAGAGAATCTTCCGTTCGCTGAAGAGACGAGAAAGAAAGAAATTATACGTAGGATTGAATTCCACTTCGTCTCGTAATTAAGCGATAAACGGATGGGACGAACATTCCATTCCGATAAACAGAGAACGTTTACGAGTCTAATATATACGCGATTAAAAATTCTACGCGCGATTAGCGTGCCGCGTAAAACACGTATTTCCGGCGAATTGCCGCGGAAATTTATCAATCGGGGACGCGGTCGAGAAGGGAGGGAAGCGAAAGTAGCGCTTAACGAGCCCTTATGGATAATCGGCAATGAGCGCGAGAGAGACGGGCACACTGTGCGTCTCTGCGGGTAATTATAAGTTTTTCGAGATGGGCCGGGTATTGCCATTCAAGGTCTTTTCCATCGCGAACATCGGGCCAAGTGCGATCAAAGTCGTAACGACAGCTCTCGAGGCACAAACTCGAAAGTTTTCGAAGGCGGGGAGGAGTACGCGCGAGCTCCTCGCCAACTACTTACCCGCTTTCACCAAGTTAAATAAACGATACCCTGTTCTCTTCGCCTTCGCGTCAAATCTTCCCCGTTTATGACGAAGCTATCCGATTATTCTCGATCGTCTCGACCAACATCTCGAAGAAATCTCTCGTTACTTCCACGAAGGATCTCGTTTATAATCGAGTTCGAACGGTCGAAACTTCGTTTTTTTTTTCTTTCTTTGCCGCGTTCGACAAAGTTGAGGCGAGGCGAGTTCTCGAACGCGGAGGGGCGTTCACGTGGCATGGGCCCGGAACCAACGCTGTAATTCCCGGCCCGATGATCCGGTCGCAAGAACTGTCAGTAACAAATGTGCAGTCGGCCGCGAGCACGGCCGAAATCGCGCGATCAGAAGTCACGGTAACTTTAATTACCAGTTTTCAATTCGTTAGCGGTGCGCAACCGCGATACGTGACCGGAATCCGGCCGTTTTGCCGGGCAAAAAATTAGCATGCCTCCCTGCGACGTACCGCAGTCCGGTTAATTTGCAAAGACGCAAGGAATCGATCGGTCGGAATTGTCGTCGTAGATTGGCCATCGCCGTCAAAGGGGGCGAGTGGATAATTCGAATCGGCCCAACTTCGAATCCAATCGAATCGAGTACAATTAAGTTTTTCCATCCGGAGTGCGATCTCGCGTTTCGTTATGTGTACGTTTCGTGTATGATTCAGCTTGCAACGAAACGCATTTAAAAGATCTAACTTAACATAATTGAAATCGGTTTGATTCGACATACCAAATGAATCTACGAACAACTGTTTTTCCACTCTTTGCGTTGTATTACACTCTCGATTTTAACTAACCTAATCGCGTTGCGAGTAATGGGTGAATATCGCGCGAATTTAACTCCAATTTTCCACAATACCATTAATTATTATTTATGATGAACATTCATCTATCAAGGATGGACGCGGTTAAACGCGGTTCATCGTTTTCGATTTCTCATCGAGAAATCCCCGAAGCGCTGTCTATCAACGCAATGACGTGATTCGTTGGATAAACTCATCCCTGATTTACACTAGTATAAACTATCCTCGCGTGTATATATATATAGATACTTTCAAAGCGAGCAAACGCGTGAACATCGAATTTTATATGTACACTCGATTCGCGCGAACGTCGATAATTGTTGTTTCGCAGGGATCCAAATGCAATAATATTAATAAGAGGAGCTCCTCTCTCGAATTTCTGCCTATCTAACACCGGCGGGGGAGATATTACGGAGTTATTCGTATTCAGATTAAAATTCAAACGAAAACTCGGAATGAGTTGTGCAGCGATGTTTACGAGAAAATTTTCGCGCGTATCCGTGCACGGGAACACGAGGAGTGGCACACCACTGTTGTTGCCACCGCACCCCCGTTGTCGAAATTGGAAATTCGAAGCGTTCAAAGCCACCGGTGATACGATACGCGCGTTAATTTTAAATAACGATACAATTGATACGTTTACATAAATTCAATTAAGGGATATGCGGCTGGAAATTATCATTTACCCGCATCACCCGTAACGCGAGACGCATCGAAAAAAAACAAGTGGTCGGGGATAACGGGGCGACGGGGTTGCCGTGGGCGTTAGCTTGTGCGCGCGATTCGTAATCGCGTTATCGTAACGCCTGCCCAACAAAGGGAAATTCGATTTGAAAATACCACGGCGCAGAAAACAATGCGTTTACCGCATTGCGAAATAATTTGCCCCGCGTGTCATTACGCGTTCTCGCGACACTGTGCCGCGAGTGTAATCCGATGCGAGCCTCCTCCTCTCCTCCTTCTCCTCCACCTGCTTCCCCCTCTCTCCGCAGTTCCGTATCCCCGCTTTGTTACACGGGGAGGGGAGGGGAGGGGGGCTAAACATCATTATTTGTAAACGGGCGGGTATTGATTGATCGAAAAGCGATGAAAGTCGGCCGACCTCGGTCGGGCATCGTGCCACGCCTCGCCCCGCCGCGGCGAAACAGATAGATCGACGTGGAAACGAACGCCATTTCCTGCCACGGCATAAATTTCGTTTCATGGAAATGAGCGAAACTCGTCTGGGCTTTTGTTTAAATCTGTTTCCGCGCGGAACTTTCATTCTGGGAGGGCCCAGAATTTATTTTGTTACCTCGTAACGCGATAGACGGAAATTCTACGACTTCGTTTCGTATCGTTTCGTTTCGTTTCGTTTCGTTTCGTTTCGTTTCATTCGATGATATATTGCGAGGAATTCGTTTGTCGAAGTATCTCGATTCGATGAACTTACTTTCCAATTAAAATCGTTCCTCCTCCCTCCCGCGCCCAAGTATTGCGAAATATGAAATACGAACGAATATTATCCCGGTTGGTAATTAATCAATTATTTTTCCCACGGTATTTCATTTATATAAATTCGATAGACAGTCAATTTAACGGATAGATTCATTCATTACCTCAATATTCCTTTTCTTATTCGGATAGGTGAATTTATAATTGGAATAAATATTCTATTTAATTTTTTTTTTTATAAACTTCTATTGGTATACAAAATTCTTACCTATAAGAAAGATAAATTACTTTGTAAGAGGATCTAAATGGTATTAAACGATTGAAATTGCGAACTCATTCCTTGAAGGAGAGTGCACATACCGTTACGTATAACTCACCCCCTCGTTCCAAAAATCGGCGAGCTCAAATCGCTCGTAACAAAGATTTAATTGAGGCAATTAACGAAGACAAAGTTTAGAAGTGGGGAAACGAGAACGAGAGTGACAGGGAAGTGGTGCAAGAGAAGGGTTGTCTGGGCGAGTGTGACGATCGAAAAAGAGAGAAACGGACGAAACGCGTGTGCCTCGATATTTGTATGTACAAGGTGTTCCAACAACGCGATTTCTAGCTAAAAGGGGCAAATTAATCGCTCCTATTATCGGGAGAACGTAACAGCGCCTGTAAGAAATTATTTACACACGAAGTAATCCCACTGATAAAATTCAATTAATGCGTCCTTTGAAGCCGAAATTATAATTAAAATATTGATCGACAGGCGTGTTTTTTCGCAGCAGCCGTCCGGCGAAAAGCTTTTTAAAAAGCGTCAAAGATGGATTTAATGTCGTGCCTCTTTATATAACTCTATTATAATGTTGGCTGAAATTTTTAAAATAGTTGCGAAATGAACCGAACCTTTCATTCGTTCGAACGAAATTCTATTTCAATCATTCTTGCGAATATTCTCCGCACGCATACGTGATTACTCCCGATAATTAACTAATTTCGTTACTGCGTCAAAGCTTAATGGATAATAAAAAAAAAAAGAAAAAAAAATTAATTTAAACATTCAATCATTTTACGCTAATTGTAAGAGGCCAGAATCTCGAGTGATCGATATTCAATCATTAGGGAAATTTAAATTCATACATCGTGAAAATAAATTAAAACAAAAAAAAATAGACGATGCTATATGGAATATTCAAAACGAAATAATGTTAGAAAAAAATTACTTATATACGTTTGAATATCGATACGACAAGTTCTAGCGGATCAATTCCTTCCATTTTGGAAAAAGCCATAAACGATATCATCGCTATCAATCGTTCCAATTATTTCTTATTTCCAGAACACCCTGTACGTCACGGCCAGCCACATCTACACGCGCACAAGCCAATAGATATATATAGATATATATATAGAGCGGAGTGCGAGACGGTCGGCGTAAGGGTGGAAGTCCCTGTGAAGGGTCCTCCACTTTGCCGAAAAGCAAAGGACTTCGAATGCGTTATTTGAAAAGGGACGTCCGTTCCGTTGGGGTGGAGAGACGAGGCCGAGAAGTGACCCTCCATGTATTATTCCCTTCGAACGTCATTTCAAAAACGGCTTATCCGCCGCGAGACTATTAATGTCAAGCCTCCTCTTCGTCGACGCGTAAACGGAAGGGAAGGAACGAGACGGATGACGAGGACGACGGACGACGAAGACGCGAACGACGATCTGATTTGTCCAGAATCCTTCCCGATTTAAGGCGACCCCGGATTTAAATCCTTCCGACGAGCACTCCGCCGTAATGAAGCCGACACCGAGCTCGCCGCACCACATTTCTCTTCGCCGGAGAAAGGGAGAGAGAAAGGGAGAGAGATTTTTTTTTTATAATTATTAACGTCCGACACGCTGAGAATTACGCTCAACGTAATTTTCGATGAAATAAAATATCATCCGGTTGTATATTACGGTTTTACCATCGATATCCATAGCGAAACCGGCCGGATATAAAATTATTCGTGTTCCTTTGCGCACGATTATTCGCGTTCCGTTTATGGAATTTTCGTCCAACGTTACACGCCGCGTTTTACCTGCACGCGGTTCACGTACGCAACGTTGATCGATTCAAGCGCATCAAAGGGGGATCAACGCGCCAATGTGTTACGCGCTTGGCTGTGAATCGCTGTGAATAACCGACCGTTCACCCTTGAGCGAGGAGAGCCGTCAAGTCCGCGATTGATTCACTGTGAATTGGTCCACGGGTGAATTTCAATCGGTTGTCTTGAATTTTATGAAAATTACTCGTAAGGCGTAAAAGCGAACAAGAAGAACAATCTTGAGTGAGTAAAGTATGCAATTAATAATAAAAAAAATATATCGAGGAAAATCGTGACGAAAAATAAAACGCGAAGGCAATCGTCGAAAAATAAAAGAAATATCGCGAAACAATTCGTGAAATAAAGCAACCTCTCAGTCAGTCCTCCCATTTCGAAGGATTAGAACATAACATTCTCGTCTCGTGAATATCCTTTGCCCTTTCTTTCTCTCTCCCAACCAACCCTACTATTTCATAAACGTTTTCATAAATTCCCTGCTTGGAACGCGACGCCACGATGAACAGGACGTAAAAATCGGCCGATAATTCTAGCTACGTGGGGGGACAGTTAAGCGTTATCCGGCAGATTGTCTGCAACGTTCGAATGTTTCCATCGCGGTACGGATGAAAACGCATCGCTTACCGATATCGAAAAATCGTTAGGAAGAGCGTAACCCCGGCCAGATATATATGTCGAGAGATTCCCCCGGCGTCGCGTGTATAGGAGGAGCATCGAGGAGAGACGACTCGCGTACATACCTGCTATACACTCCGTATAACCTAGGCTCTCACGCCATTTCAATTATTCTTCGTTACAGATCTCGCGGCCGCGAAACGTTTTACTCATTTGCGAGCATTGCTCGCGATCCTCCGTGTTTGCTTTCCGAAGATTGCCGCGATAAATCAACGCTTCCACCGAGAGATCGGGAGAATCAAGGAGGGCGCCGAGTTTTTTATTCGGTTCGATTTTCCAGCGAGCAAGCATGAAGGATGGCAAGCAGGATAAAGAGAACCGAGTGGACGTGATTTACCGCACGAGCCCGTTCGTACAGTTACGTAACGAGTTTTCGTTTTAATCTAAATATTCTGTTTCTATTGTGAGCGCAGACATGATTTTTTCCCTCGGAGCATCGATTCGATAGAAGATAAATAAAAAAGAAAAGCAAGAAGAGACGTCTACCGTTGTCCAGACGTCTCGTCGACACTTTTATTATGGCAATCGTAAAATAAGTTGGCGATCACCTGTGTTCGGTTGACCAAATTTACGGCGAGGCTGATTTTATATCGTATCGAAAAGGATTTTTCGTATTGGACGACGTTCACGGCGATAGAACGCGTTTTCAAACGAAATGCACAAGATACTGTTTAATTATGATAAAAACCGGACGAGAATATCTTATTTTTAATTCCGTCGAATGAAAGTGTAAAAATCGTGAGAGCAAAATGACAACAGGAAGAATGGGGTGACTGAGGGAAAGAACGCTTACGGTTTTGTTAATTAAATTTCTGAATTAATCCAGGTTGTCGCGACGCCACGGGCGGGCTAATAGTTTCTCTTTATCCCGGCACAGCGAACAGCTGAGAAAGTCGACATTTCTAGCACGTGCGACTACGTTCCTACAACTGTTTTCCACGGAAAAAGGAAACTTGCTTTCCTTTCCCTTGAACTTTATACCAATGTATATGTATGATCGTCGATTTTAAGATTTACTTTCCGAAAACGAAATTACGAACGATCAATAAAATGAATTGAATCGATAATCTTACGAAAATTCGATATCTCGACGACTAAATTTATGTTAAATTTTATAAATCACAATGAAAGCTTCCGAAAAAGCTCAATGAATTGAAATTTTAATGTACTATATAATAGAGGTAATCCTAATATAATACGGTATTTACATAATATCATTTTAATAAAACATAGTTCATAAATTGTAACAATGCTCTTACGGTCAATGTATCAACACAGTCAATATAAATTTTAATAATAATACTGACGTAATAATACTGTAATGTTTTCATTTTACAGTATTGAATAAAATTGAAATAAAAATTTTAAAAATACAAACATTTTCCTCGAAACTAAATTCCGTATTATAGGATTAATAATATACGAAATATGTATAATAATATACGAAAATATGAATAATAAGCTATTTTCGTTAACGAAAATATTGAAATCAATCGAGTTACTCAATCATGTCATTAATAAATATTTTCAATAAATATTCATGCATTCACAGAAATTACAAACTTACCGCATCCGATGAGATGTCAAATCATCACGATTCGATAAATATTTACACGATGAAGATTCTCCTTTGCAAACATGCTGTGCCAGTAGTTCGTGCGTGTAATGATATTAAGTGTATTTAACCTATATCCTGAAAATAAAGCAGAAAATTAATGTCAACATGAATATTGGATTATTACCATCATTGACATCATTGTGTACTAAATTAGTGTACCGTTTAAAATCGTCAGCATTTCCAAAATAAAGATAAAATATACACATTCGTTCTCGAAATTTGTGACCGAAAATATGATGACACTGTCAACTACGCAGTTAACGTGGCTCACGTTATTATCTTTACGCGGGAACTCTTATTGGAGTCTATAAACGAACTTCAAGTTTAGATCTTGACGTTTATCACTTTCACTGCTCACTTCTTGAAAGTTATGAACTTCTCTGAAATTATGAATCACAAACAAATGTCGTTATTTGATTCTAAATGTACCGAACCGAACTGCACGAAAAAAACGTAAAATTCCAACATGGCTGACAAAGGAATGCGCGATGCGTCTCGCGCATCAAATTGCGCATACGTCTTGCGCATAAAACGCGGGAATCGTGTAGAAAAGAATGCCAAGAGTCAATGTTCCTAGCAATAAATTACTAAAAACATTTGCAGCTAATATTCATGATAGCTGTTAATAAAATTGTATAAAATAATAAAATACGGTTACGTTTTAATTCTAAATCGAGTAAATAACACGATATGATTATAACGAGATCAAGAAAGATTTTATTAAAGCGGCCTTGTTTTTATATATATATTGTTTTAAATATTCATTTTTCACTGCTCACTTCTTAGAACTTTTTTAAAATTATAAATTAAATAAACGTTATTGTTCTCTTTCGATTCTACAGATGCCGAACTGAACCGAACGAAAAAAATTCCAACATGGCTGAACAAGGAATGCGCGATACGTCTCGCGCATCAAATCGCGCATACGTCTTGCGCATCAATTGCATATACGTTTTGCACATCAAATCGTACATGTATCTTGCATATAAATCGCATAGAATGCATAGGAAAGAGCATTAAAACAATATATTATTTTAAATAATTATATTCACGATGAATCCCAAACGAATATTGTTATTTGATTTTACATGTACTGTATCGAAAAAAAGAACTAGCTGGTAAAGAAATGCGTAATATGTCTTGCGCATCAAATTGCGCATACATCTTGCGCATCGAATCGCGCATACATCTTGTACATAATCGCGCCAAATGCACAGAAAAAGACGCCATATTTGTCAAATTTCGTTCGACGATAAATTATTTTTTAAATCGACGTATGGTCGCGAAAGAATTGCACGAAATAACGGGTTACGGTTTTAAAATCGGGTAAATAACATAATGTGGTTATAATTCAATCAAAGAAGTTTTTATTAAAGTGTCTTCTGTACGTTAATAACCTCTTTCAACTTCACGCTTTAAAAAGTTCTTGTTGTTAAGAAAAGTGTGCCAAAATTGGATGCAGTGTTTGATTGTTCTATTCAACTAAAATAGAGACAAGATTTCTAGGATCCCAAATATGGATACATAGAGGTACGTACTCATCTTTGTCAGAATAAAGGAAGTATTCATGAATTTTTCATGAATATCCCAAAGACCGCTTTTCTCTTTATTGAATCTCTATTACGCTGTAAGAGAGAGTACACTCTGCTGTACAACTTAAAAATTTATAACCATATCATTTATTAAACGTTTCGTTATATATCCATTCTCTCGTGTTTAGTTCGAAAACCATTAATTTTATACAAATCTATCATTTCGTATGACGACGAATGATACAATTAAACAAGTATCACACATTTTCGATGAGTAAAAATAACGTCTCGTGTCGAGAAATCGTCGTATATCATTTTTATGAGACCAACTTTATATCGCAACATTAATATATTTTATAAGTGATTGTGCCCTATGTGTATCCGCGCAAATCGTAAGAAAAAACGAATAGAAACTAAGAAGTAGGTATCGTCGGACAGGGAATGGGAATGGCAGCCCTATCCCTGTGTTTGAAATACGATTGCGTCGCTGATATAAAGCATGTCACAGGGCTGGAACTTTTATAGCGTACTAAAACCACAGGATCGAGAATGATCCACAGGATAAAGATTCGGAGACACCGAACGGCTGGAGATATCCGATCCTTCGACCTCGTACACACGGGACTAGCTGATTGTTTGACGTCGCGTGATATCACTTCCTGTCGCGATATCCACACATAGCTCGATACATCGGATTTGGACATTGTTTACAGGTTAAATATCCTTTTGTGCACGGGATATTCTCTTACTTGGTGACGATGCAATATCGGTGACGACTTTAAAATTAAAATTTAGATAATAGAAATAAAATATTATTCGGATGGACATTAAAATTTCCCGGTACGAATGTAAATCTTTATAGATTTTGAAATTGGATAAATTTTGAAAAAAAAAAAAAATGTAATTGTCTCATTTTGTCATTTAATTTTTTAATCGGTGATAAATAGTAATGAAATGCAAAGAATAATCTAAAGTTGGAATAAAACAAAGAATTATAAGTGGCGATGAAAAATGTCGTTAAGAGAAACGATGAAAACTGTAATTGCGCGAATAGGATAAAAAACGAGGATTCATAATGGAACACCGTGGTCGTAGAAATTTCTTTTATTCGGCATCGAGCGGACAATATATCGCCTAAGAAAATTAGTGATCATCGATTTATTGCAACTTTTTTTTTATCGGTCCCGAGTGTTTTCCCACGAATAAAATGGCGATGAGGTCGTAAACGAACGTCGAAGAGACAAGAAGAACGATGCCACTTCACGAGAGCGGCCGTTAAGGTTAAGTTGAGTTATCGTCGTGGATTCTTCCAACGGATCGACGTTGATACATCGTTTTACAAGCTTTACATGCCATCTATTTACAATAAATTAACCGATCAAATATATACTTCCATCGAAATTTGAATTTTTCGTAGAAAATTTTGATAGACAAGGCATGAAAAAAGGGAAAACATTTTAATCAAAATTATGAAAGATACACAAATATTACAAACAATAAAGAATTCCGGCTATTCGAAAATAAATCGAATGATACTTATTTTCAATCGCGTTGTTTAAGAATCGATTGACGTTCGAACAACGATAATATACGCGTAACTAATAAAAAAAAAAAACAAAGACGAGAAAAAATAACGGGGGAGGGAGGAGGAGGAGGAAGGCAAAAGCAAGAAATAGTCTTTATTCGAACGATATTTAAACGAAACGACTGGATTCGCAGCGCGATTCATCAAACGATTCGACAGTTTAAGAGCGGATCAAGCTCAAATTTATAACGCCGTGGCTCAAAAACGGACGGTAAATTTTAATTCGGGATTCGTAGCTGCCGGCACACGGATTCTCATATATATTTAAATCGTTAAATTACAATGTAAAAGTGTGACCGTTGTTAGCATCGACACCATGGCAATTCCATCCATCGTTTCGCCGCGCAAAAATAATACGCGGCTAATGGAGCTCGTACGAATCGTAATTATGACACATTCAAACCATCGATACGGACCGAGGGGGGAGGGGAGGGGGTGTGAATAACAATTTACGAGCACAGTCGCAGTTTAACGAGTTCAAAGACCCTTACGATCCACGTCATTACCAGCACGTAGCACCGCGTGGCTTGATGTTCGCGCGTTGCAATTAGATTCCTTGCATATTATTCTTAATCATCCGGAAAATACCGCTCGCTACGTACTCGTTGCCACCCGGTTAATATTAATTCCATTTTGAATTACGTTAATGGAGGGGGGAGGAAGTTAATTTACCTCTTCGTCGATCATTCTCGACATTTTCACTTAACCATAAAATCCCGAAGGAACATCTGAAATACACTGTGACATGACGAGCCTTGTTAAGTAATATAAAATATAATCCAGAGAAAGATGAATATTACACGTAAAAGATATTTAATCCTATTTCATTTTCTTCTATTCGTGTTTCCAATACCGACGTGTTCTCTTATCGTACGATATTTCCACTTTGATAATACATGATTTCGATCTTTTTTCTTTTTCTTTTTCTTTTGAACTTAACGTAGACACATTATTTCTATCTCTTCTGTATTTTGTTTCTATAAAATTCAATTCTTGGTAGCATAAACCAACGCGACGTTACGTGAAATTTTTCGTTGTTCAAACGGTGCCAGTTTTCCGCGCATCCGTGACGTAGCGTTATATCGTCTATCAAAACGAAAAACCAATGAGACGGAAATCTGGAGAAAGTGTAACCCGCTAAACTCGTGCTCGCTAGTATTATATATCTGTCCGCGCTAGACGGCATACCCAGCTCTCCGCACGTCTATATAACCATTCGTTTCTCCAGAAAAGCAACAGACAAGCCAGCAGCAACGCCATTACACACCACCCACCGCGAATTTTATCGTCTGCGCGACCGCGGCAATAAACCGCTATATTTAGTACGGCCCACGAAATCTCAACGTCCAAGTAATGAAAAGCTCGGATCACACGTTCGTGCAATATCCTTGAACCCATGCTGCACTCTCGGGGAAAACGTCTAATTGGGTCAAGGGGTCGTGTCCTCTTAACGATTAACATGTGCGCCTATCGGCTAAGATGAGTTGAAAAAAAGTAGGAGAGAGAGAGAAGAAAGGAATTCGCTTGCTTGGCAAATGAAGCGAATGGCGACTGATCGAGTCTGTTGGAGGTTGTCAAGGTCGGATTATTATTATTTTTTTTCTTCCTATTTGGGTAAAAAATTCTTCTTCGCTTCGTTCTAACCTTTCCTTCATTTATTTCTTTTTTCTTCGATGATTTTCTTCTCGAGTTAGTTCTCGAAGTTTTTCGATTTATTAATTCTTATAATTAACAACTAACGTAACTTGACTGGCATTCGGTATTTTCGTCCTTTGTTTACTTTGTATATTTACTTATTTATCCTTCGAGATGAGATTTCTTGTTAATTAAAAAATTGTACAAGATTTTCTCCCTTAATTGCCATTTCCCGGGAAGGTCTCGTTATTGTGCCAAAGACAAGGTATTGCCATCAAGGCCGGGCAAGTTAGAAACAGTGAAATTTCTATTCAGCTACGATATTAAAACCATCCCCCGCCGCTTTGTGCAACGGTTGAATTACGAAATTACTTAAAGGATCTCCGGGTAACTTCTACCGAAGACTCTTTTAATTAATAGTTCGCCAGCTACGCGTTGAATACCCAGCAGTCACCCAAGTGGTTATCAAAGTAATCCCTGTTCAACGTACGGAGAGTTAAACGAGATTTTTCTTCGACTTATCCGCTTCTCATCATGCAAAAAATAAACCGATAAAGTCGAACGAACCGATTATCGGGAGGAATAAATCTCGTCATAAAGCCGCATCCTCGATTACCCTTTTATTAATTTACAATTCCAGACACGCGTTCGTACAATATAATCTTAATATATGCGTTCACAAATCTTAACGTTTAACCCACAGAGATATTTTAAAGAGGATAAAATATATCGAAAAAACAAATTCGATTGTAATTCGATTCGAATCTCGATCCGCCTCGAGATTTCCATCGCGCAAGAAATATAAAAAAATATATATATATATATATATAAAAAAACACGATCCAATTCGAATCATCGCCATTTTATCGCGTCATAAAAGAGCACGAGTGTATCGACTACGGCCGATTCTCGATTCGCATAATTTGAAAAGATGGAAGCTACATTTTCCTCGCCGCTTTACTCGTTAAACGACCCACTGACCCAACTCCCTTTCGAATCATGTACCACCGCCGGAATGAACGGAAGCGCCTATAAAAAGCGAAGTCTGGGCAGTAAGTCTGGGTAAGAACCATCGACAGGGTTAGTGCTCTTAAAAATGCATACGATCCAGCTCATGTGTTTTTTATGCACCTCCTCCTCCTCCTCCTCCTCCTCCCTTGGTATCCCTTCACCGGCTACCCTTTTCGGCTTAGCGTGTGCAGCTGTGCGCACTCGCTTTTTCGTGGCTCAGTTTCAGGGTTTCTCAACGCCTTTCGACGTGTTATCATTCGGAACGAATAACGCATGTAAACGTGTCGACGTAATTTGAGTTATACGATTCGACGGATTATCGATGGATCGATCGATCGATCGTACGTAAAACAGCGGGCGAAGATGATTCGGCGGAGCAATAGTCTGGGATAAATAAAGTTAGCCAAGTGTGGAATATTACGGGGAGGTTCTCGTGCAACTCGTAGCTGCGAATGCAAGTAGAGGCATCAATCTCGGTACAAGCTCCCATAACTAATTATAAGTTTGTTTCACTTTGGTAGATACTAAGCACACCGTACTCCCCATTGTTTGCCAACTTCAACAGGGCGTTGTCCCTTTGTGTGCAACGTGAGACTAGTAGCTGACCCATCTACTATCTTCGATTCTACGATACGACGGTATTAATGTTCGAGAACTGTTGCCTAACTAATGACGAGACGAGGGCGAAGGAAAATTCCCTTCCTCCGCGTGTATCCGGCTTGTTTATATTAAAGCTGACTATTGTTGCGTAATTCTAACTAACTCCCCGCAAGTTGTAACGTTTATCGTTTACGAATACGGACGGAAAAAGAAGGAATAAAACTCGTAGTATAATCATCGCCCGTATTTGAGAATTTGTTTTTGCTCCAGTGACCTTCTTTTCGAGATGGGAAAAAATAGGAAGAGGAGAGGGGGGGAGGTTGTCGAATTAAACGATATCCAACAACACTCGGCCGACGGAGGAGGAAATGATTAATTATCGAAAGTATATCGAGTAGAAAGCGAGCAAGAAAATCGATGAAAGGGGATATCGAGTAGGAGCGAATTAATCATCGTGACAAACGATGCATGACACGCTGACAGCAATAGTTAAATCATACTTCACGGCGACCATGACTGTTTATAATCGTGCAACACGTATTATGCACCGAAAAGGTGGCATAAATTAGTTTTCGATTCCGATATTTGACCGATAGTTCAGTTGCCGGAACAGTCTTTCGAACGAATTATCTCCTTTCTCTCTCTCTCTCTTCCTTTTCTTCTTTCTTTCCCTTCGAATCGATTCCTTGGAAAAATTTCTTCTTTGCCCTCCGGAGAAACGCATCGTAACCGACCGCTTTAGCATTGCTGGATGCACTGGGTGTTACGATGTCTTAAGTGGAAGAAAGAAAAAGATAGCGAGAGAGGGAGAGAGAGAGGGGTTCTACAATTTATTACATTTTCCCGTTAAATAACCTCGCTCACAGGTCGGAAGGAATTTGATCGATGGAAATGTTGGCCTGGAGCCCAACGATAATGCAATCTCCTTTATCATTATAGCAGCTGGCTTGTGTAATTATACTCGAAAATGCAACGCGAACAGTGTGTAATGATTTTTGAAACGTATTTTTATATCCTTGTTGAATATGTATGAACCGCGAAAGGGATTGGGAATGTAAATCGAGGGTAAAAGAAAACGAAACGAAATGGGAAAAGAAAAAAATGCGTTACGAATGTGTTCGCCAAACGAAACGAAACGAAACGAAACGAACCTATGAATTTTTTAAAACGATGATTGTTTCGCGTACACAACAAGTTTTTCTTCCGATATCTGCGAAAATCGATACGATCAACAATGGTGTCGCGTCTTTCCATCCATTTGGACGGAGGAAGAAATCACGATTCACCGGGGACAGATTTAACGCTGGCAAACAGAAAGCCGGTGGACGGGTGATATTTTCTCGTCATAAATCAGGGGAAGAGGGGGGGGGGCAAAGAGGTCCGATTACGTCAGTCCAGGTGTTTTCTCGAACAAAAGGTGGAGAGAAGAAAGAAAGGACGTGGAAAGTAGCAAGAAATTCCGAAGCGCGTCCTGACGCGAGCGGATTTCGCAAGTAAGAAAACAGAAGGGGAAAGAAGGAAGGGGAGGAAGAAGGAAAAGAGAGGGAAAGATAGGTGGAAGACATTAATTTCTAAGCTTTATGCGGTTCTTATTAGAATCTCCGTGGAGACGGTGGCCGGGTGCGGCCAGCTGCCCCCAGAAATATGACTCTATTTTTCGTCTGGCGTCGACTTATTTGCGCGACTGGTGAAAATCGTCAGGGATGAGGAAGGGGAACGACTAACAGTTTATAAGTTACACGAAAGTGAACAGTTGAGATTTGATCGTAAGGTCACTCACCCTCTTCTTCTCTTTTTTTTTTCCTTCTCTTCCTTCGACAATCTCGGATATCATCTCGCCTCCTCTCCTCTTATTTCTCTCTTCTCCTCCCTTTATATATATATATATATTTGACGGAGGCGTTATTTTCAAGCGGGTTTTCACGACCTGCGAGCGATATATCGGCTATACCGATAGAGTTTTTAAAATTCTCTCCGCTGCGTGGTTCCTGTAAAAACGCCCGGATAAAATGCCACGACTTAATTAAATGCATTAAAGTAGTTTTTTGTCGCTCCCGCTCGTTTCTTATATTATCACCATATTCATGAAAGTAATGGTAATTACATACGGGACCTAAAACCGTAAAAAGCGTAATTTTTCACAGGGAGGGGAGGGAGGGAGGGAGGGAAAAATGTTTCCCTGATAAAAAGTGCGTAATTCTCCCCTCGCGCCCATTACTGTTTGGGGCATGGAGCGTTCGCACGCACTTGCACGTTCCATACGATTTCCTTTATCTTTCCTTTTTCTTTCATCTCTTTATCTTTTTTTATCGTCGCGTCCGGAAATAAAAAAATATTTAATATCGAAATTGCGCGCCAGAGATCAATCGCTTTTTTTCGCTCTTCCCTTTATCTCTTTCTTCTTCTCTTCTTTTCCTTTTCACCTCTTCTTCTCCCCTTTCCCCCTGCTTATCCCCCCATTGCATTACAACGAGGCGGGGACGACGTATCTATCCACGCTTTTACGCTTATCTCTCCCCCTTATCTCGTTCTTCTCGCGTTTCATCCATACGTCGAAGACGTCCCGATATTGGTAGTCAGTCAACCGAACGGGTCATATGAAATTCTGCGCCATCGTTTCCCACCCGGTAATAGAGTATTTTCTATACAAGGCAGGGAATTTAATTCAACGATCCTTTGAATGCCGCGCGCTTTTCCCTTTCGTTCGCTCTCTCTCTCTCTCGCTCTCTCTTTCTCTTTCTTTTCTGAGCATCGCGGATGAAAAGTTGGAGGGCTTCATAAATTCGGTTGCAAGCGGAGAAGCATCGCGCTTATGCGAACAAAGGGATCCAACCCGGGGAAATCAGCATGCATCCGGGACCGTGCATAACTGGAAAAGAAAAAGTTGGCGCGAATTGGGCGCGGGAGGGAAGAGGGGGAGGAACGGTACATAATTACGTAGGGCGAATAATGACGGAAATCTGGCGTGGTAACTAACGCGAACGCTTAATTATACGCGTTAACTTGAGCAACAATTTTCCCTGGTAAAATACACATCAGGATTGTAACTATTTTTCCTGTGATGAAATTGTAAAATAAAAAGGAGAGGGAGAGAGAGAAAAAAGACAAATAGAAACGCACGAGATGAAACGTTGAATTTTTAACCACGTCGTATCACTCTATTCCGATAATAATCCACGGAAAGGATAAAATTAAACAATCTCTATCGATTTCTCTAAAATTTGCGAAGCATCGTATTTTTTTAATGACGAACTCGAACGGATATCGCACGGAATGATACGCGGAAAATCTACTCGATTTCGATGTTGCTAAAAGCCTTGGCGACCAGATAACAGGGCATAAAAATACGCTCGCCGGTTGCAGTAATAAAATGAGCACAAAAGATTATTTACGCTCGCTGCACTTACATCCAATAAAGAACAAGTATTGGACGACACCAGCATGCACGTGGATCCAATATGTTCCCTTGTGTTGGATACCGATGTGCACCGGCCACGAATACAAATAGCAACGGGAGAGACGGCGAGTTGGAGCCCTGCCCTTTTAACCAGACTTCCAGAAAAATTGATATTCTTGTTTGCGTCCTCGTGCATCCGTCTTAAAGCGTAATAAAGCTTATCCGACCGACGTGTGTGTGTGTGTGCGTGCCACACGAGATTTGCAAGCGTGGAGGATTTATCGGAACTGGAATTTAAAAGATCGATATATCGTGTAATTGTTGATCGATTGTTTCGGGAGCGCGATCAATTTATCTCGATTAATTTCAGTTATCGGGGCCGAAAGAGATGGAATTATAAGAAAATTGCACGATCGTTGTACAACATGGAGAGATTTTCGGAGAGAATTTCTCGTCCGTGGATTATATAAAATAGCGCGCGTATTTTTATTCTTTTATTAAAGATATTACCAGAACGAGACGTATCAAGATAATCTGGAGAGAAGAAATTTAAAAATTTGGGGAATAAATAGTAGAATAAATAAATGTTGTTTGCCCTAAGAAATACCAACATCTTCTTCGTTATTCTTCGTAAACAATGAAACGAAGAAATTAAACGACAAAGAAGAAGATACACGGCGTATTTGTAGGAGTAACAAGGAAGCGAGCAAACGTTAACAAGAAAAAAGAGGTACAGGAATAAAAGTAAGTACGATAAAGGATAGATTCATTCTGCTAGTAACCGTGAACACGTGATTCTTACAAAGATGGAACAAAGGAAACAAAAGAGGCGAAATTGAGAGATAGAAAGATCTTTTGTAACCGTTAAAGAATGGAAGAAAAAGGATATCCGAATCTAAGAGCGCTTTTAAATCAGCGTAACCCAACGTATTGCTCGCGGCGTTCACCTGTGGTAATGGCTGCATAAACTCTAGACTCCGGGGTTCACGTCCGTTCTTTTTCCATTCCGTCGAGAATTATTTGGTTGTACTTCTTTCTTTTCTTTCTTTTCCTTTAACCGCCCATGTTACTCTCACGCTTTACTTTATTTGTATCCGTACGCGATTACTTATTCGCTTTAATATCCCATTTCCTCCCCTCCCCCCTCTTTAATATTAATAGAATAATTATTAATATAATTTTCAAAAAACAAAAATCACCGATCAAATTCCAATATTTTAAAAAACTGAATACCGTACACGGAAAAAAAATCTAAAAATATCAAGTTTCGCAAAAATATAATTTATAACGAAATCGTATCAATAATATCAAATTTTTCATACAATATACAATCGACCATTTCGAAACAAGCATTAACCGATAATTCTTTCCATGTGTTACCGATTCCCGTCGTAAATGGGGAGAGATTAATTTAACGGATCCAGACGACAAAAAAAACATATATATATATATATGTAAAACTGTTGGCAATTAATAAGCTCGAGGATCGAGAATGGAAAAGACCTCGTTCCTCGTTTCACGTTATACCTACGGTATAATGGCGAGGTGGTCTGAACTGGCCGGTGTCGGGAAGATCCTGCTTGCACGAATTAACCATTATAAGTACGAGGAGAGCGGGCCAGGATATCGGATCATTTGTAAAGCAATAACGCCGTATAAATCTCCATCCTTTCATTACTATAAATTCCCGGCCGTTGCGGATTTTTGTTCGTCGCCACCCGACCGGTCCAACGGCCGGCAATAAATGTTATATAGGTATATAAAATTCAGGCTGCATCCGCGCGGCTGTGTTGTATATAATCACAATTAGCGTCCTATTAGGCGCCGAATGTGCCTCCTTATTTATACCGTGCATTAACATACCTACCTCTATGTAAACTTATATCATTTCCATCATCCCCCTTGCAAAACACGGGGTACATCACGGCGGTCATCCTTCGCTCGACCCTTCGAAACGACGCGTGGAAGGACAATAACGGGTTCTCCGCTCTTGCGATTTACGATTATCCGCATTTACACCTGGCCAAACGTTAAACAACGAATATGTAGACACTTTATAAATGGAATTACTCTTGTAAACACTTTGTTCCACGAAGAGAAAGCGATCGTCTCGCGGAACGTGTACGATCTCTTTGCTCTCTGCAACAAAGATTTTTTGGATAACGATATCTGTTCTGATGGTTCTCAACATAGTCGCAAAATATAATTTGATCTTTGGATTTTTTTCTCTATCATTATACGTATTTCTATCGTGGATAAATATTGGATAAGGTCGATGCGGGAATTCTTATTTTCCTTGTTTGATTCTTGGGACGAGTTAAGTTATACCATGGCTTCTGTGTCATCTGTGAAAAGAAATTGAACGGATATTTCGTTAGATTAGATAGTTACCTCGAGAAATGGAATGGAGAAAGAAGGATGAAAAGCAGCTCTCCGAATGCAGCGGCCCTCGTCGTGTGTGACGCCGCAGTTGCCCAAGAACCATTCCACGGACCCTGGAGATGGTGAGGCCCCGAGGTCAGGGCCTTGCCCATGGTGTATCGTGAGGACCCCAGCAGGGTGTCCATGCTTTCCTCTGTATTAATAACATGGCCCGGCCACTGCCAGCTATACATTAAGGAAAATAATCATCATAATCGTGCGTAATACGTCCGGTGAATCGCAATTTTCTCTACCTTCATCCAGCTAGAGACAAATAACATTCCGTATATCGAATTTATTGAAAGGTTCTTTTACCTCTCTCTCTCTCTCTCTTTCTTCACAATATATTCCACGAATCTTTTACTTTAAAAAATCTTCTACATAGTTCGATTCGTATCTACAGATTGAAAGATCGGCAAAGAAAATTTACATTTTTGTGAAAAGATTCGATCTAACGTAAAGAACGATTTCATCAACCGACCCATCCCCGACCCAACCCCGATTTAAATCGAAATTATCGTAGTTAGAAAAAATCTTCTAAATATTTTGATTCGTATCTACAGATTGAAAGATACTCGGCAAAGAAAATTTACGTTTTTGTGAAAAGATTCGATCTAACGTAAAGAACGATTTCATCAACCGACCCATCCCCGACCCAACCCCGATTTAAATCGAAATTATCGTAGTTGGAAAAAGTGGCGTGGAAGCAGCGCGATCGTAAAAGGAGGTCGATCGCGTTACCGGTAAACTAGCGAATAAAGGGGTGAGCCTTAATAAACAGCGAAAAATTATATTTGCTTTTTAATCTAGTCGCGCATCGTAAAGCTCGCGCGCTCACGTAGTTCGTTAAGGGGCACGTATTGCTAACAGGGTGTATATGCAAATCATGTATGGAATTAATTTTTCGCATGCTGCGCATACACGGCCCCGCGTACACGCACACGCGCGCGCGCGCGCGCGGGGGGCGCACCGCGAATCCATCGTGGGTGGACAGACGCCGCGGATATTGCGAAATGCTAGGGCAAACCGATGGCCGCGACTATGCGTACAATTGATTACAGACGTGATCGTCATACCGCGCTAAATCCGCGACATTCTCCTCAATCTTGGCCGCCGGATTCGACCACGTCCCCCGATTCTAACCCGGAACAATCGATGTTAAACCTCCATGATAAAATTTCTCTAACAATCCCTCGCGATTGACGAGGGATCGTGAACGAAACGCATTACTGTCCCCTCGCATTTGATAGGGATTAAATACGAGCACTGTTGGAGAAAGACTCGATACGTTCATTTCCTGTATCCAATGTCGTTTTTAACGGTTAAAACGCGAAGTGGGTATTTTAACACAGCGGAATGAAAATTTGACACGTTTCGAAGATTAAAATTACTCTTCTTCTAATTGGAAAATGAAATTTATCAAGTTCGATGCTGCGATAGGGCCATATACAATAGCGCGAATTGTTATAAATTATACGCCGTATCCGTGTAACGAATTATAGAAAATAAGAATGTAGAATAACGAAATTCTTGTTGAGGAAATAATACAATATTCAAGAGGACGCGTTACAAGATTAATTCTGACGACGATTATTCATTTAACTGTCCTTCTATTTTTAAATTATTCCGTATATGAATTACGTATGAAGGAAAGGTCCTATCGTTTGTTGTCGCTCTTAATTGTGAAACGTTCGAACGATATAAATACTATAAATACTAACGTTAATGTATCGTTAATGACTCACCAAACTGTTTGGACGTAGATACACGCTACGGTGCTCCTTTGCCGGCGTCTTGCGGGACACGTTTTCAATAATTCATTTTCCGGATAAGGTATATCGGTAATAAAGTGACTTATATCGGTGTAAGGCCACGACAGCACGCGTGACATTCGTTCACGTGGAATCACGGCCGGTTCCCGGAGAACTCTCCCTCTCTCTCTCTTCTTTCGTACGCCATTTCTTCCTCTCCTCTTCCTTCCTCTTCGTCGTCGTTCTAGTTGTCGTCTCCTTTCGGCGGCCATACGCGATTCGAGTTAGCCGTCACGGTGCTTTGTTATGTATTTATGTGCATATTCGCCTATTTGTCGAGAAATTCCATCGTCGTGTCGGCTCTAGGCTGCTCACGACTCGTTCGTTCCATGCACGATCCGTTGAACGTCGAGCCCGAGGACGATGTGTTTACCCGGCGTACACGCGCGTCCTTATACGCTCGTACACGCGAACCTTGTGTTGTGGATTCCCCGCGCTCCCTCGAGGACTTTGTTGTCTTCTCCTCCTTGTGTCTCTTGTGTCTCTCACGTGACCCCCCAACGTATGGAAAAACCGTCCTCTCCCATAACCGTCACGATTTTTCACACATTTCTCGCCATTTCCTCCCCCGATCGAACGAATATTTCTAAATCTATTCGTGCGATCTGTGAAAATATACTACAATGTGCACGGATACGTGTTTGTCTCTTCGAAATCCTTTCTCGAAACCGAAGATTCCAAATGCTGCTTTCTTGAAACTTCGTCGAACGACCATTGCCGTGAGACGAGACGAGCAACACAGATCACGCGAAATATTTACTAAACAATCGTACCCGCGAAACGAATATGCTTCGAACTTGATTCGAGGAAAAATGATACGCGAATACACTCGACACGTTTAATTCGATTTTTCGTTCGTCGATTAACTGCGTTATTTGATATCGAGGGGAATTTATGGCATAAAAGTTTCTGATCTGAAAATCTAGAAATCTTCTTTTCTTTTTCAATCGATATCGAGAGTATATAGATTCGAAAGAAAATGTTGAGGAAAGAAATAGGAAAAATAAAATTTTAAGATGTATTATCGACGGATCTTGCGTAAACAGTTTCTTTTATTCCACGAAATGTGGAATAAAAGAACGCGTGGAGGGAATCTTTGAGAGGATGTCGAATCGAGATGAAAAAGATAAATTTCCATAACGTCGGCGGCGAACAATTTTGTTTAAATAAACAAGAAACGCGGCCGTGTGAACATATTATAAGCACGTCGCACAATGATATAACTCGTTGTTGACTGTTGCGCGAAAAACGTTGTTCTATGTGCTTTTCATCTGCATTCTTTATTGTCGATAAATTATCCGGTGCAAGTGCTTGTTGCCTCCGCTTGATAAAGTATTCATCGTAAAATCAACTTTGCGGAACTACCGTGAAACACCGTGCGTACACAAGATCTTGGGAAATTTTTTATCGATGAAAGTCATTCCCTACGCACTTTTGATTACGAGGAAATTTAAAATGATATATCGACGTGGAAAAAGATATAATATACCTTAATAAAAATATATACTTTACTTACTTCGCTTTACCTTACTTTACCTTACTTTACTCACTGCTCACTTTATCAATCGTATCTTCAGAACGAGTTAATACGTTTACTGCAACATTTACCCAAAACGAGTTGCTCCTCGTACGCACGCATATAAATAAACGTTCTATTAACTTCAATTGATTTAATATCGAGGGTAAACAAGAAGCGAAAAAAAAGAATCTGTTCCCAAAAGATGTATAAATCAAATAAATCATCGAGATACGGACCGAACGAGAAGCATATTTCTTCGGAGGAACAGCGATGTTTTGCTTCGTTAAGGATCGATAAAGGAAAGAGGCGAGGAAGGAAGGTTGGAGGACGGTGGCAAAAATACGCGGAAAATTGATGCTTTTTCCAACGTGGACTCGCGCGTCATCTTGTAAACACTTCTTTCTTTCCCCCCTCCTCCCTCTCGGCCGTTGTAAATAACGAGCAGGCGGTGCTCCCGGCCCGGAAAAATCTCTCATTCCGGTTTCCTCGCCGCGCTTAGAGGCGCTACACCGCGGCGAGGTCGTTCTCCAGATTTATTGATTACAAATTGCACGGCGATCAATCGCTTAATGGTACCGGCCGCGCTCTCGCTCTCTCGCCAGATGTATTTATGAATCAATACGAAATATAGCCTTATTAAATCACCTATCGCCCCCACCGAGCCCTTACCCCCGAGAAAGGAAGGGGGAGGAGGGGGAGGAGGGGGCCTCTAACGCAACGAACGCGTCGTGTTTGCACCGCGATTAATGCGCTCTCGAACGCGATCCTGACGGCTATTATTTTCTTCGTAACGCGATATAATCGAACCGCAACCGAGATCAACATTTCGTGCGGAAGAACGTTCGATCAGGAACGTTCGAGGAGAGGGGGAGAGATGGGAGGCGAATTTGCATTTAACTTCTCGACACCCGCTGCATAAATTTTTCCTCGTAAATTGAAATTCTTTACGGCTCCTTGATTCGTTCGACGCGATTTTTTTTTAAACGATCGATCCTTATTTGACCGTTGGATCGACGATCCAAAGATATTTCTCCGATTCCGATTTTTTTTTTTTTTTTAATAAACACGTCAAGTACGTGTAGAAAATAAAATATTGGAAAATCGCGTGCTTTTTCTTTGATAAATGGAAAAATATTTGTACGTCAGAAGGAAGAATTTGTTTTAAAATCTTAATCGGTGTGGAAGCAAAGACGGAATCTATCTCGTTTATATGAATACAAAAAGAAAAAATTGGCAAAAAGTTGACTTCTCCCTTACTTCGAAACGTCTCAATTGGAAACGAGATCGATGGAGATCATTTTGTTTTGAGAAAGAGAAAAAGTTTGACGTATCCGGTGGTGAGAAGAAAACGAACCGGTTTACGTACCTTATTATACAATTTCTGACAGAGTTGGAAGGAACGGAAGGAAGGCGCGGAGGCGAGGGTACAAAAGAGGCCGGGGAATGCGAAGCAATAAGATCAAAGCTAACGATCGATTCCTCGGAGACTGCAGCTTGGCACGATCCTTTGCCAAGATCGTTTCCGGAAATCGACGACTCTGTCGACGTTAAAATTCAATCCCAAAAGTAAGAGGGGGTGGAGGGGGGGGGAATAAAAGTAGAAGGAGAATACGCGAGCGTGTACGAGCCGAGAGAGGAATTTCTTTGGCTTCTCTTGCGAGTCGAATCCCTTTCGCGATCGATACCTCCATTCTTCCGTGACCATTGCCCTCCCCCGCTTAACCACGACAACATTCCGATTAATCCATCCATTCGATTATTCGCGTGAGAAATAACAGCCGGATAATATTGTATTTACACGTTTCTTAAAATTCTCATGAAAAACTGAATCGCGAATGAAACAGTCGCAAACTCAATTCCTTCATCTTGCTTTAACGATCTCTTAGCGCAGTGACAACGAGTTGTTTCAAACCGTCGCCTCCTCGGCGAAAAAAAAGGGAAGGGAAAACGCATAAAGAGAATAAAAGAGGGAAACAATAGCGAAGACGGGAAAAGAAGAAGTTGTTCCCATGGAAAAGAAAAAAAGTGAAAGCTTTGAATACTGCACTCGTCGAGGCCCCCGTGCCGGCGGAGCCAATTGCCGGAAATCGGCGGCTCCTGGGCGACGTCAAAGTCGAGACGAAAACGTCGACATCGTCGAGTCAACGGCGAAGACGTCGAGAACGGAACGAGGAGACGGAAATGGAACGAAACGGGCGAAGAATGGGAACAACTAGACGACGATGAACAGGGAGAAGGAGGAGGGCTGGTCGACGGAGGGCGAAACACGAGGAAATAAATAAATCAACGAGCGAGGCGGTCTCCTGGGTTGAAAAGTGGAAGAAAACGATCGACGCCGAGGGGTGGAGAATAACAGGGGCGGGACGAAGGGCTACGGTAGTTCGCGCGAACGAATTCGAAACAGGGTTTTGTGTGTATATATATATATATGCGCGTCTTCGTTCTTATCCCTCTGGCTTCATTCAAATGTAAGAACTCGAAAGGAAAACGCATTTTCTCTCTCGCGATCGAGAGGGGAATCGATCTTTTCTCTTGTGCCACGAGCGGAAACGGAAAGGAGGCCTTTTCCAGAGGCGGCACAGAGATACAGCCTTCGCTCTGGAAAGCGGAGGATACTCCAGTGCTGATATTCCAGCACGGAATTCTTCTTCTACGTAGCGTGCACAGAGGGGGTGAATATTTGCCACGATTCTTTCGCTTCGAGTTCATCGCGGATCGATACGGAAATTTAGAATTTGAAATTTGGACGGGAATGAATTTGGAATCATTCGATGTTAATGCGTTTGCTCGATCGGGGAAAATTTATGATAAAGTTGAAGGAAAATTGAGTTAAGTTTTAAATCGATAACGGTTTAAAATTGGGATAAAATTGTGGAATTTATCTCGTGTTGATGCGCTTTTTAGGCGAACAGAGAAATTCGCGTTAAGATAATATTTCCGTGAGCGGACGGTGGATGGTTTATCGTTAATTATGTATAAAGAGGGGTATTAAGGGGCATAAAAAGGAGGAATCGTTGCATCAGAAATTTTGTATCTACCTACCTACCCTTCAAACTGACAAAAACTAGGGAAATAAACGACTTATAAATTGATAACATCTAAACAAGGAAAATCAACGAGTCGTGCGCTTTGGTAAATTTCATGAAGTTTGTACCGGCATCAGAATTAATTACCAGGAATCTAATTTATTCGGGAAGTTGATAAGCGGAGGAAAAGGATAATTGATAGTGATTTTGTGTGAGTGAATAACATGGAAGCGCTCTCTCGTACGAAATCCAGGAGCTAGAGCCGTAATCGGAGAACACTAAAACGAACTGGTCGTTATGTCAGAGGATTTACATATTAGAACTCAAGCCCCCGAGATTACACGAAATTTGGGGAGAACTAATTTCCCTTTGCTTGCGGTATTATTCGATTATTGATTTCCACGCGAAAATTTCCTGGTTGAAAATAACTCGTTATTTATATAATTGAAATGTTGGCGAAACATTCACTTCTGGACACGTATCCGCGCGTACATGCACGCACGTATACGCGCGCGCGCACACACACACACACACGTATATATATTTTTTTTAACTGGAATCAAATTCGAAGCATTCGTACAAAAGAGGAAATATATGTATAGATCTAGTACGGTTCGGGTAATTGCAAAAAAATAGACATTCAATTTATAGTGCGCTATTTGCTTTGTAAAAATATTACGAATATCGAATTTTTTTGTCGAAACAAAGGGAAGTGTAACTATGCACAAACGCTAAACATAGTTGCATAAAAAAACGAGACAGATATTTTCGTTCGTTTTGCATGTAAAGTAAAATAAACTAATTAAGCGTTTCCCTTTTTTTTTTCCTTTTCTTTTTTCTTTTTTTTTTTTTTTTATCATTCGTCTCTCCGAATTTTTCACGTAAGAGTGTTCAAGAGTCTAATTTTTGAACGATGATACAAGAGCATCGGGCGAGCAACCTCCCCTGACAAGGGAACGTATTAGGGAACCCCATGTAAAATTCAGAAGCCATCGTGCACTATGACGTCAATAAACTAGAGCGTAAGCCTCTGGTGATTTATTCTCTGCAACCATCGCGATGGCAATATATACGCCATATTTAATGAATTATGATCGGCCACTGCGGCCACCGAGATTCTTAATCTCGAGGAGAAATAAAATTCTCTCTAACTCTCCCTTGTCAAAACCCTCGAAATATCGTAATTGAACAAAACGCTAATTACAAATTTCGTCGTTTCGATCGTTGCCCGAGAATAAAACGGAGAAAAATTCGAACTGGATCGGGATCAAATAGACATTAAATTAAAATTAAAATTAAATCGAACGAAATTAAACGTGGATCGAAATGAAATCAAGCTCAAATTGGAAACGGTATTAAAGCGAAATTAAAAATCCGGGAGAGGAATCCTCTCTTGTCTCGACTTGCAAAACTTGCAAAACTCGCTTAAACACCCCGAAAAAAAACGTAAAACGCGATTGGTTACCGTCAGGGCTAAACTGGGTAAACTGGAAGAAGATTTTTCACGGCGAAACGGGTTAACGAGTAGAAACGCGGGCAAGAAACTCGAGGAGGGAGGGGACGTTCTGGCGACGTCTAGGGCTCGCCTTGTCATTCTGTTTACGGCCTCTACGCACTAACTAGAGCGGAAACCGGGTGGCCAGCATTGTGTATCCGGGACTGGCTTTAACCCGCGGGCCTCCGGATTAAGTCAGCGTCGCTGCATACTCTCTGTGCGTTCCTCCACGTTTTCCTCCGGCTTCGTCCTCCCGCTTCTTTGTTCCCCTCGCGGGGTGGCTCGGCCGCGAGTTAAGAAACTTTCCCTCTCCGTCTCTCTTCTTTCCTCTACGCGCGTGCCTCTAAAAAAGGTAACAGGTGCGGAACGCGCAACACCGACAATCTCCCTCCTTTTTTCCCCTCTTTTTTTCCTCCTCTCCGTTTCTACCGACGACCAGTTCAACCCCCCACCAGAACAACCAGAACAATGCTAATTTATTGCGCGGCCGATGCGCAGGCGCTTTAAAAGACGCCGCGAACGATCCTAGACGAACCGGCCACTTTGATAATGCTGGATCAACTGACTTCGTTCGTTCCATTTTTCAACCAGGAAATAGAAGCTCGAACTTCAATTCTCGAGAATAATCGAATATTTCAAATTTAATATTCCAAGTATTTTTTAAACGACAGAATAATCGATTGATTGAAAGATCAAGGAAAATTATTCCTCTTTCCTTTTTTAGATTATGATTTTCAAAAGGGGTTCGCGCGTAATCCGTGTAATTGATCGCGCGAACGATCGCCCTCTAATCCTCTTCTGAATTCTCCGTGGACAGCTCGGCTTTCACATCGTGGCACGGTTTTTTGCCCGCGCACAATGAGACGGTGCGTGCACAACGCTACGCCCTCGCGCATTCACTATGCGACTCGTCCCGGCAGATGCGCGAAGCTTGCCCGGAATGCGTTCGAGAAAGAGAGCTCTCGCCGAGAAGGAATCGAAGAAAAAGAGAGAGAGAGAGAGAGAGTGGAAGAAACGAAAAGGAAGAAAAAGAGAGATATTTGATTGATGAAGTGCGCCGTACGCGGAAGAAAAAAAAAAAAGAAGGAAAGCCTCCGTCCGGCGCAATTACGCATTCGAACTTCGCCATCAATCTTAATTACCGGCCACGGACGAAAAGAGTTCGTTAAAATATTAAATGTGCGCGCTTTCTTTCGCGCGGATAATTAAAAACCGAAAGAGAGTAATGATCGTGGCCGGGGCCGGATTCTCGCGATTACTTACTATTCGAAACACGATCCGATCAAAGGCTATTAACGCTGCACTTTGTACACCGTTTCGCGGCCGTACTTGGCGCGCCGTCGCACAGATCGTTTCCTGTTTCGCCTCGTCCCCATCATTGTTCCACCGCGTTTATGATATAAAATCCACCGAACTTTGTCGGCCGACTCGGAACAATTTAGAAAGTAAATGGAAAATTCTCTTCTAAGTTGCAGTTCTCTCGTCTAATGTCGGCACTTCAAACGCGTGTAAACCGCCGAGTAATAAATAAATTTAGCCGCGCGGAACGGCTATTACGGCTTCTTTGTACGTTCCCCGTGATTGGTATAAATTAACGGAGCAGGATCGCTTTCAGCCCTCGAAACGGCCGTGTCAACGTAAGATTTATCGGAGTTGCCGTGGAAGAGTTGCATGCTACTCGGAATGGACCGTCGAATTAATTGCCGGTTATCTTTCGCGTAAACGTTCGATCGTCCCGATTATATTATTTCAAACTATAGTTTCTCTAGATTCTGAAAGAAAAGCTTCCGTTCAGAAGAAATCGTTATCAACGATTCGATAATAATTCGAATTCACGTGAATTCTTGTTTTATCGCGATTTTGTTTCAATTTCAACAAAGCAAAGATTAAATCGTTACGATTATAATTGAATTCGTTGATCACGTGTCTATCTACACGGTGTGTAATTATTTGCGAAAGGGAAAAGAAAATAAGAGTAATATACATATCTCGGAAATAAAAATCGCATCGAGACGAGATAAAAATCGGGAATGATAAATAATACGAAGGAGGAAGAGTCGGAGCGGACTACTTTGGCGGACTGTACACGGGCAAAAACAGGCGGCCGATATCTATATTTATAAGGCATCGGCGAAACCGAGCACCCCTCCTCATCTTTTGTAATTAAAATAATAAGATTAATGTTTCGCGCGGTGGCGCGCAAATTGAGCATTTATACATATGTAACTGTCAGCCGGCCGGACATAATGACTTTGCCTACATAGCGTTATATCCTTAAAAACGCAACTCCTCCTTTTAATCACAACCGCTTTAATCGTACTCATTACGCAGACACGCACGGGACATGCACGGTCATATCAATTCGTCCGGCCCGCTTAAATCGATCCATTCCAGATAATGAACTCCAGTTAAGCCTAATAAGCATCGAGAGAGAAAGAGAAAGAAGAAAATGTGATTTAAAAATCGTGGATCCATTTTACCCATTCGAGATAAAAAAACCAGCCAAAAATGCATTAAACAACCGATTCGACTTCCAATATCCAATTATTATTACAAGTTGACGAAGGGAAAGAGACGTTCTTCGATATCTCTCTAAAGTAGAGGGAAATGGAATACGAGATTCGTCCTCCCTTTTTTTTATTCAGCCGCGAATCGTGCGCGAATTTGCGGGGCGACGTTGGCCGGAAACTTTTACCGCGGACTGTGCCCCGGCCGAAGGCCACAATGCATGCATAAAACCTCTCGCGAGCCACCTAATCGAAATGCGAGGTTCATTTGACCGCGGGGCTGCGATCGCACGAATCCAATCGGTAATCGAAAAAACTCGGGGGTCGGTCGGTCGGTCGGTCGGCCCGTTTTTATTTTCGTTTCGCCTCTCGGGCCCCGAACTCGACGCCGAGCCGAGAAGTCGTTCGTTAGGTATCATTTGCATTTCGCTCGTTTCGTATTAGTTACATCCGACCGGCTGTAATCTAATTAGCCGTCCAACTTGGCGGATCGTTAGCGCGTCCGCTATCGCGCGCATTATGCGGCTCAAGGCTCGCCGAGGTGAAAGAATTGTCGAAATTATCGGAATCGGAAGGAACGGAACAAGGCCGAGCTACAAGTGTCGTACAAAGTGTTTCCACCGGTTACAACTTAACTCTGACCTAACCTGACGCTGGAACCTGTTCTCCATCTCATTCTGCAATTTCCAACGACGTATATTATCGATCGTTAGATTTGAATCGATCAATGGGAAGGAATGTTTCTTATTTCTCATCGAAATATCTTTGTCATCTCGAGTTTGTTTATAGAAATTTCGAGGTTATATCGAATCGAAACGCAATAACTATTCAATTTTCGTTGCTTCCTTGAAATCGATCCGCGTGAAAAATGTAATAGGGGCCGGTGAACCGTCAAAATCGGTCAACTTGGGCGTATATCGGGCCGTGCGGTTTCCGAGACAATCTGCAATCGCGGTTGCGGTTTCAACGTAGGCGGCCAAGATTCAGGAGCGCATTACGGATTGGCCGACCGCAACGAATACGCGCGCGTTATATTCTTCATCTCCGTTCTCCGCGCCACACTCCGCTCGCTTTCTCACGCCGCGCCAATCTTGGATGCCTTCATTCACGAATTAAAACCTGTCCCGTCATTCATTTCCCCGCGGACGGTTTGCGTGAAGAACAGGTTCTTCACTACTCCTCTCTCGTGTAAATTGTTTCATTGGCGAGATTTTTCTTTCCGCGCGCAATTACGGAACGCGTGTCGGCGGTGCCACTTTATGGCATCCGGCAACTGGGCCCATTCTTCGGCCGCACAATATCCTGCTGGCCAGAAGAATAGGTGACGCACTCGAGCGCTCCGAGTGCTATTGTTCTAAAAAGCTCTCGCGAGCGATGCGGGCAAGTCCTTGGCCCGCCCCTCTTCAGCGCACCCTTTCCTTCTTCCTATCTCGCCGCACCGCCTCGAAAGAACAATCGTGAGAATTATGAGAATTACGAATCAACATATATATATATATATTGTGCATACGTATTACAATTTTTGCTTTTCGCATTGTTGGCCGAAACAGCAGGCAACGTCGACATTTCATTCCTCGAGACGTGTAGTAAAAGATTTCGAATTGAACGAGTATTCTTATTCTTATTCTTGCGATGGATCGTGAAAGGAAACGTAGTAGAGTTTTGATCCGACATTTGTCCATTCCTGTATCATTTCTGCGTGCAATTCGAGCAACGATTGTAAAACTATTTCTAAGGATCATTCCTCTCACCATAGATTCGACTTTTACAGTCGCTACGCACGTTTTTAACACGCGTGTCCCGAGATTCGAGATTTCGAGCCTAGTCTCGAGCCACGTTTAATAAATAAACGAGACAGAGAGCAAAGATGGATCATTCTTGAAATATGAATCACGTTTCGTCGAGTTTTTCCATGAAGAGCAAACTTTGATTCCGTGAACGAGGATAAAGCCGCGATCGAGAGGAGGAGGGAGGCTGTTGGAAGTTTGGAAAATAAAGGAAACGCTTCCGTCGCGCAATCACCGGCGAGATCCCTAGCAAGAGGCAGACGCGACTGGAACAAAAGTGAAGGGACGGCGACGTTGCTTCGAATACATATCGCGAGGCAACTTCCCGTCTCGAATAACAGCCAAGCAGATTGCTCGTGCATAATTAAGGGAACGAAGTTGATTTCGTGGAGAATTCATGGGGAGAGAGAGAGAGGAAAAAAATGGCACCGATCCTCATCTCGAGAGATTGCTTGAATTTTCGTAGAGAAAAGAATCGTGAAACGAACGAGCCTCGATTACGAGATCTACGCGCATAAATATTTGTTCACGAAGGATGCGATATTTAAGAGGCAACCGCGAAAGAATTTTTCATTAAATCGGAAAGATGTATAAGTGTGAAGGAAAGGGGACGAGTCAATTAGAGGAGCGATGAAGATTTCAAGAAACGAATACAAATACGATGGATTAAAAGAGGTTGAAAATAGGTGGTTGGGCCGATGGGGGAAGTATCGCCTTGACGAGAGCGCACAGAGATTAAACCAGTAAAACGCAAGTGGCCATAAAACCGGTAAACGCCGCGCCCTCATCTCCAGGGCGCCGGGACGTCAGTTTAATGACGGGAATAATTTTACTTGTGACCCGACCGAGCCGTGGCCAGGGAGAACCGGTTCCGCTACCGCAATACGTCAATAACGCGCCAAGGCAAAAAATATGAGATATTCGTGACAATTTCTCGAAAACAAACGATTTCTTCTTCCATATCTATAAAATATACTTTTTCTTTTTTTTTTTTTCCCCCCTCGAGTATCGATGATTATTAGATTTAGAGAAATAATATACGACGAGACATCGTTTCATCGCGCGTAGTGGATTATTGTTTGCTCGTAATAATAAATTGTAATCTTTTTTATATTATAATTCCGATGAAACGGGAGAGAAGATCGTAAATCAGAAATATATCACGACGTTTTATTGACACGGAGGATCAGCGGGCAGGGTATCGGACGGGATTGATTAGCTTTCGAATTAAATTTCCTCGAATAAAAACAACGTCTATCTGTGTGCTTTAACATCTGATTTGCCGTTGTTGATGAATCGAAACATCGGCAAAGCTGAGCGCGCAGAGAGAAACTCGGCAAATCGGGGATCACTGTGGATTAACCGACATCCCCGTGCGTGTAATTCGACCGAATCAGCCATTAAACTTTCGCGAAAATACCCAAAGATCCGAATCTATCCGAACGCTTGACTAATCGCTTTTCGCCTATTTTCAAAATTTGATTATTCCAAGAATCGATTTCGATGATGAAAAAGAGAGGAGAGAAAAATCAGAGATATCAAAAAATAAATTCATCAAACATTGGAGGTAATAAAGTATTTCCTCGAACGGTGTTTTGACACGATGATCATTAGCGTAATCGGCCGAGAGGGAGAGAGAGAGAGAGAGAGAGAAAGCCGATAAATCAGAGATCGGTGGAGATTAGCCGACATTTGGTACGCGCGATTCGGTGTTCGGGCGAAAATCGGGCAACGGACCGAGGCTGCGTAAATATACATGACTCTGGTAACCGTGTACGCGACAAACATCAATTCCATCCGCTGCTTATGCCGCCGGTGAGAATTCTCCTCGCGTATCGGGCATCAATGCCGCGTGTAATACCGGCAGAAATACGTACATTGGGGGCGGCGTAACGTGGATCGAGAGCCGGCATTAATGCCCGAATCGATCATACAAGCTATCGGTATTAAGGGGTAAATCATTTGCCTTGGCCGATGTTGGTGGTGGTGGTAGCGACGGTGGTTATGGCGGTGGTTGTGGGCATGGAGGTGGTGGCTGGAAGCGTTAGAAAGTTGTTGCTCGTGCACTACCACCGCCGCTGTACCAAGTAGCAATTGCCGCTCATTTGTCAGCCGCGCCACTGAAATATCGTGGCTGAAATAGAGGCTGCGCGGCAAACCAACCGCGTTTCCTACTGCCTACTAGTAGTGGTGCTAGTATCGGTCACTTTACGCTTTGATCACCATCCTGCATCGTACACGAATTTCCTTAATGGTAACGCCGTTTCACGAGCTGGCGTGCATCTGGGCAGGGAGGAGGGTAGGAGGTTCGATAAGGGGTATTAAGGGGTTGCCTCCAGCTTTTAAGGATTTAAGGATCGATCGGGGGATTAAGTTTCGATGGAGAGATTTCAATGGTGAATTTTGTGTTAAAAATTGTTCTTTGCGACAACGGCATGTGCGATATTTTGAAGGAGAGATTCGTTACGATAATTGAAGTAATTATTCGAGCAATATTTCTCTTCTATAGCGATTGAATATTTTTCAGAGTTTTCTAGATTCTTCCCTTCTTTCTTTTTTTTTTTCTTTCTTTTCGAGTTCCCCACCGACGCTCTCCTCTATCCTTCTTATTTTTCTCATTGCTCTTTCACATTGCGTGTATTCCTCGAGTGCCTTTTGCCTTGAGCCTACTTTGACCAAGTCCTTATACAACTCTAATCCGTAGACAACTCTCCACAGTACTGAAGAGGTCGAAGGATTTACGGTCGAGGTACCGCGCCGCTCTTCGAGCAAAAGTGAGAAGGATAATGCGAAGGGGGAGAAAGAGAGAGAGAGAGAGAGAGAGAGCAAGAAACCCAAATGCCGAGTACTATCGCTTCAACTAAAAGGCATTACTGTATCCTAAGAAGCATTTATTCAGCCACTCGTTTACTTTAGTAAGTAGCTTTATCCCCTTTGTCGAAAAACCACCATTTAATGATAGATCGCTACTTCCATTCGCGATGTTCGGTATAAATAGTATTACGTTATAAAACAATTTTTTTTTCTTTTTTATATCTTTCCAACAAATCCTCGTTCGTCGAATTTAAAAGGGGATTCAAAGTTTAAGATCCATTTTGCGATTTTTCCGCGATAAATTATCGTGCCCCCGTCACGATTCTATTACGCGACATTGAAAAATTCATAGCGCTATGACAAATGTTAGGGGAGGGAGCAGCCTCGTGTAGTATCGAAACGTGCACGAAGGATCTCCGAAATCGGATCTCCACCAGCTTCCATTCCTTCGCGTCCAGGTAAGAACACGGTGATGGCATTTCGTTCAATGGAATTCCAGCGTCGGATTCTTGGACGGCAATTTGCCAGTTGCGTTCGGATTTCGCGAATTCCTAGCCCGTGTATCGGGCCAACAGGTAACCGCCATAGTCGATAGGTATAAAAACGACTTGCATAGACGCACGGACCACCCCACGTGACCCGCGTGATCCATGCACGATCGTCGCAAAAGCGACGATCTAACCGTGGAGCGTCAATCTTGCAAATATATATATACACGCCGGATAACGTCGTTGATTCATCGGGTGATTCGGAATCCGAATTATAGCGCGCGTCCACGATGAACAGTGACGCGACGCTGATCGCTGGCGCAGTCGTAAAACACGGGAGAGACGATCGATCGTTTGTCTTGGTTGATCCAATTGCAAATGGAAGGCAGGGGCTTCGCGAACTGTCGGACGTTCCCATAAATAGCGGAGGTCGCTCTTCGCACCCACCGACGTCGAAAACAAAAAAAAAAAAAAAAAGGAAGGAAAAAAAAGGAAAAAGGCGAAGAAGAGCGATAGAAAATAAAAGTACGGGACGCGAACGGTGGAAAGTTGGCGAGGCAAAACGGCTCGTTTTCACGATCGATTGTTTGTCCCGTTTGATCCAATTTCAATCAGGATTTCGTTGCTCGGGAATCATTTATCTTTCAAAGTTCCACTCCAGTTAACCGATAACATGAATTTCGACGACGAGACCCATGTTCATATTTTATTTTCCGCGCGATACTTTTAATCAAGCCGTTTTTTCTTTTTTCTTTTTTCTAATC
Organism: Apis mellifera; assembly: GCF_003254395.2. Lineage (NCBI taxonomy): Eukaryota > Metazoa > Arthropoda > Insecta > Hymenoptera > Apidae > Apis > Apis mellifera. The sequence continues at coordinate 22,537,872 of NC_037638.1, forward strand.
CGATCGAACAATGTTTCAATTTCAACCTCTCAAAGGAGAAGAAGATTAATCGAAAGGAAGAAAGAAAGATAGATACGATGAATAGATAAATTAAGGGGACTAGGATAAAAAGAAAGATCGACGAAGGAATGTTCACTCGAAAGTTTGTAATAACTGTGGTATATAACGAATACAGGAAAATTGGCAGAAAGTTGAACGCGAAGGATTGATTGGCGGGCAGCGCGTATAACTTAATAACGCCTATCCAAGGTTGGGGAAGAGCGTCGAAAAGTACAGCCCGAAGGTCTCGTAGCTCTCGGGTGGAATCCGCGGATGTGGCCGGGCCGCCACGTAGGGATACGCGGCGCAGGCACGCACGCATGGGAGGCGAGGGAACCAAGTCGGAAGGGTTATGATACGCGTGTCAAATTTGGACGGGGCCCCGAGAGACCGCCCACGCGGCCGAACGGAGCGGAGTGAAAAGCAGCTCTGCCGCGATCGGGGCCCAAGCGGCTCCTCGGTTAATTATCGTACCTACGCCACATTCGTGCGCGTAAATCACTTGACGATGCCTCGAGACGTGAGATGTTTCCTCCCTCCCTCCCTTCTTTCTCCTTTTCGCCTTCTTCAACTTCAACGCTGATTCCGATCCCCCTCCCCTTCGTTACTCCAACTCGTTTTATTTCTCCCCACGTCTTAACCCCTTTTCGCGAGCAGCCTATCCTCCGTACAATCCTCTCCCCCTCTCCCCCTCCCCGGGACCGAAAATACCACCTCCCCCACGAAAAAAACGCGCGCGGCCTATACACACGCGAGGCGGCCTAAAATATGAAGGGGCCCCGAGTTAATACGGCATTTAATCGAGGATGTGTAGGCACAACATGGTGGCGTGGCATGACGGAGGGCGCGAGTGGACACGGGGGAAATCGAATAGCCCCGCCGCGTGTACACGGATAATAAACACGCGTGTGTAGTGCAGCGGGCATCACGGCTAATTATGAAATATTGCGGGGGCCATTGGCAGACCACCGCCGGCAGACCGAGCCGTCCACGCGCGTATGAGCGTCGCGCGTGTGTGACCCCGCGAAACTTGCCCTATGGCCCCGAATCCCGAACACGGGCCCAACCACCGGTTCGCACCAACTGCAACCCCACGACTTACTCTCTCACCTCTTCAACCGTTCCTCTTTTCGAAAACGCGCCTCTCTCGCCTCCTCTCCTCCGCCGCCGCCGCGCTCCGCTTCCTTCTCGGAAACAACTATTCGCTCCGACCTCCTGCCCGAATACTTCCCGACCCGAGATTCCGGACCAGCCGGGAATTATTGCCGGATTAGCCACCTACTCCACGTAACCCCTCGCCGATATATTTATTAGGCTGGCGATAACGAAAAAACCTTCTCTTCCTTTCTCTTTTCCATCCGCCACTTCTCACGCTACCAATAATAAAACTCGGTACGCCTGCCCCTGCCCCGCGACCGGTGATTTAAACGGGGCCGCAAATTATCGAACCGTCCCTTCACGGTTAATCAGAATTGTTGCTTGAAAAATCGTTAAAAGCTCGGCCGATAATTTACACACCTTCTCCCTACGTTTCTTCTCCCCACTCCCTTCCCTTTGGTCCAGGCGCGTGTGTTCGCGATACGAAGAAGCGGCCTTTATAACCTTGTGAATGGTGCACCGTGCGGAAGAATGATCGGTAATGTCGCCGTGGAATCTCGTTTGCGTGCGTGAAACGCTTCTCCCAGGGAGAGCACCGTTTCGCGGAACGAATTTGATTTAACTCGTATCGCGCGCACGCTTTATGGCCCCGGCCGAACTTTCGGGGATAAAGTCGGATAAAAGCCCTCGGCGCTCTCGCACTCCTCTTCCTCGCAGAGGAGCACGCGGGATTCGTCGCGATTCTCCCGCTGCCCTTTTCGACAACCGTAGTAATGTAACGTTGTAATTGATCGGATTGAATCGCCGTTCCTCGTTCTTCCCTCTCCATAACGGAGAGACCGAGACCCTTAGATGATTTGCTTTTGAAAATGTCTTGCATTTGCAACGCAAATATGGCCAATCTTTAGATACATTATAGTTTGACGATCATCAATTTGCGAGGGAATTCCTTATTTTTCTTTTTGTCAGATTTTTGTTCGAATTTTTGTGAGTATATTTTTGAAGATATTAATTGCTTCTCTCTATTTTCGTTCATTTATATTAATTTTTAATGGAATATCTTCAAAAACGAAGTAATCTCGAGATTATTTTAAGGATCAAACGCGTATGTGTTTAAAGCGCGATTTATCAACATGCACGCAGAATTGTTCGAGAAGAGATTAAGTTTTAATTTGACAAGTGAAAAATTTCGCTTCGATTTGTTACTTACAGCAGAAATATTTAAAAGTAATATTTGTTGAAAGCACGTAACAACTATATTTGTTGCACGAAAAACTGGCTGATATTCGTATGTCGAGCCCGCTTCTGTTACGCAAAAAAAAAAAAGAAAAAGAAAAAGGAAAGAAAACGATCACCTAAACGATGCACCTGCAAAGTGCAGCTGCACTTGCGAGAGAAACGAGGTCGTAGGGACATAATCCTTCTTATACCGTTCAACTTTTTACCCCCGACACTTTTTTCCGTCATCAAGCAAACAAGAGATACGATTCGCGTGACCGTCCGCGGCGTAAGGATTTTTACAATGGAAACTGCACGGGCCGCCGCTGTTGAATATTAACGACCCCCGTCCAAATGACGGAGATCCTCCGTTCAGAACGTGTACAAAACACGTCGGGCCTCATTTCTTCCTCCCCCTTCTCCCTCCCTCCGCGTCTTTTCATTACCGCGACGCTTCATCGTTTAAAATAATGTACGCGAGTCTTTGAAAATAACATCGCGCAACACGGAGAAATTAAACATCTGAGAGATGCAAAGAGCAACTTAGTAAAATCGAAGCACGCCTTTGTTTCGCAACAATACACTTTTTCCTCCTTCAACGTTTCTTCCTTGCCGCGAAAAAATTGCCACGATAACGAACGCAAGGGTGAATCGTGAATCGACGAGTTTCAGTCAGTTTTAAAAAAATCGTGCTTGTAAATGCGACGATCGATATTCTTGGACGGATATCGGAGATTCGTTTCGGAAAATTTAAAAGATTATTTCGTTCGATTACCTTCTATAAAACACGTTGGCAAAACTTTCCATTCATATATCCCGGCGCAAGAATCTTCCCCCCCGTCTTTAGAGAGCGGCTTAACCACTCTCTGCCGGCTTTTCGAAAACGTAACGCGGCGCGAGACCGCAGAGCGTTCGTTTGTGCGACACCGCGGCGACGTGTAGAACGCGGGCCAGGTACGCGCCGCAAAACCGCAGGTGGCGCGAAATTTTCGGCGAGGAGTATTACTAAGTAATTTGTTCCCTCTCCTGTGTTAAAGTCTGCGGCGTAGAAAGAGGGATCGTCGTCGGGCATAAGCCGCAATACTATAATCTCGTCCGTCCTCCCTTTCTTTCTCTCTCTGTTCGTGAAAGACGAAGATGAGGAAGGAAGGAAGGAACGATCTCCCTATCCCCTTTCATGACCACCATCGACGACCAAGAGTAATTAAAGCGGACAATGTCTTACGCGCGAAATTAAAAAGGGGATCCCTCCGAGAAATACGATACGCGCGAGTTAATGCACGCGAGCTCGCCTCTATCTCGCATGGCTTTATTTCTAACGGCAAGTCTTAAATTATTACGCGAATTTCGCGCACGGTTGTGCGTGCATCGAGGCGCGTGTCGCGGATGAAAAGCCGTTGGATGGATTATTGGACGCGATTGACAAACATCTGACGAACGAGGGAGGGATCGAGCCTTGGAGCTACGGAACATGGAAACGCTATCAGAAACCACCGAGCGCCGATTGGTTTAAATCGATTTTCAGGAATATCGATGAGAAGAATTGTCCTAGCATGTTTGAGAATGTTTAGAATTGCAGCAGGTTAAAGGAGCGTTTTTCAGGGAGGATCGGTTTTCATCGCGGTGGAATATCTGTGAGTCGAAGAATTTTTTCAAAGTATCGTAAAACGGGTATCGAAAAGGTATCGGAAGGAAGAGGATTGATTTGAATGGCCGGTCGTCATCGAGACGTTAATCTCCGATAACGGTAGCAAAGACACGGGGTTTCGAGGTGTTCCATGGAATACCGTATGAAACCGAGTGACATCTTTTCAATTTCGACCGATAAACCGGTCCAACGGTGGGTCCAAGGGATAAACAAGTTTTTTGCACAGGGTCCCGAAACATCGGTGCGCAATTAAAACCGGGCTTAAGTCTTACCCGAGTGACGTTAATCCTTGATAATGGCCGGCTAGGACATGGCTCGCGAGATCTTTCAGCAGACGACACGAATCGGGTAACGACCGGTTGCCACGTGTTCCGTCTTCCTTAAAATCGGCCCAATTTAAAAAATTTCGATTCGATTTCTCCATACGATGGAATAATAAAAGAGATCGAGATTTAATATTTTTCTCGTCTCGTATAATATTTTTCAATCGGGAATTATCTTCTTCTTTGTCACGATCGTAATTATAATGGAAATGGTTAGAACGCGGATAACGGTTTCGCGATAAACTCCATTGGGATTCCATTATTGTCCTCGGTGTCCATCCTTCTCGCAATTACAGGCGCGTCTCCCTGCGAATACGAAGCAATGGTACAAGTGGAGGTACAGGCCGAGAGTCATAGAGAGACTCGGTGTTGTCGGCACTTTCATCTCAATCGACACACTGGCGCGGGGATAAAGACATAAAACGTAACGGGCGTCCGTGAAGAGAGTGCATAATGGTTAGCTCGCGCTTGGACGAAACGATCGAAAACCGAGAAAGAAGAAAGAGAGGAAGAAACGAAGGAAGGAAGGAAGGAAGGAAGGAAGGAAGAGGCTTGATGCACGCAACGAACGATCGGAGGGACGTCGAAGCGATCGAGCAAAAGACGCTCTCGTCTCTTTCCACCTTTCTCCTCCGTCCGCTTCGTCTTCCCTCTCCCTTTCATTTCGCTTCTTCCTGTCGACCTGCTTCTTTCCTTCCTCCGCGTCTCTTCCCGTTTCTTCGTTCGCGATGCGACGATGTGTGTGGTCCATCGTGGCAGCCGCCAGGGTCGACTCGCTAATAACACCCCCCCGGCCCTTCCGCTCACCTTCCCCCTCCCCACTCTCCGTTCTCTTCCATCCCTGACCCGTCGTCGTCGTCCTCCTCCTCCCCGTCATCTCCTGCTCTTGCCCGGTGCTGGCCAACGAAAAGGGTAAAAAGGTACCAAAGATTCAGAACCCGGGCCGCAAATCGTCTTCTATGAATGCCTCGACGAGGAGAAGGCTCGCTCTCCCGTGGCTTCCACGCAATTCGTCATCCTCGTCCTACCTTCCGATCTTCCACGTTCGTGCCCCCTGCCCCTCCTCCTCCTCCTCCCATCTTTTCCTCGGCCGCGTGAGAGGGGCCCGCGATCACGCTCCTTCCCCTTTTTACAACGCGCTCGAAAACGCACGAACGCGCGTCCGCTTGTCGAGCTAGCGAATTTTTCGCATTCTATCGCTTCATTATAAAGGCCGGCCCCTTGCACCGGCTCCCGATTTCGGGGGATCGAGACGCGACACTGGCCACGCAGTCGAATCACGCCGTCCTTTTAGAATGTACGAACCTGTTCTCGGATCCCCTTTCTCCCTTCCCACCGCGTCGAGCAGTTCTCTTTCTCTCTCCTCCAACGTCCTTCTCTCCTTTCCTTCTCTCCTTGATCGTACGTCTTGAATTCGCGTGGTATCGACGTGGCTCACGATTTTGCCATTTTTCTACGAATCCTTCCCGTTTCCACAAAATATCCTTCGCTATACGACCTATACGCAGTTGATTTTAACGTTGCGTTCTCGTTTTTATAAATTGCAATTTAGGGACAAACGAGAATTTATGTTTGCAAATTTACAACGATCGATATAAATTTCCCTCGAAAGTCGTAATTAGAAAGTTTTATACCGTATATGTAACAGGTTGAAAAATTTTAGCAACAAATTGGCCGTGGAATCCTAATAAATTTGCACGGGGCGCTGAGCCGCCGATGGTCACGATAAGTCATTTCGCGCGGGTAGTCACGGTTGTCCGCCAATTCTTGGCCTGCGCTGCCAACCAACGAATTATCTATTCGCAAATTAAGGTAGGAGAAAAGAGTTATGGCTGCTTAAAAGGTTGGCCGTTTCACGAGGGCCATTCCTTCTTTAACGTTTCGTTCACAGGTATGTTCGTGTCCACGTAAACGCAAACTATATAATCGATTGTTCCCCTCTACCTTGAAACGTGGAAAATTTACGTTTCGCGTCCTTTTACGAGACGAGAGCTCCTCCTGTGAGCTTCCATCTCCTGGAATCTCGACCAATGTCAAACGAAAGAGAAGGAGAAGAAAAGGGAGAAATGAAAGATACGCACAATGTGTATCCGCCGACTATTCCATCCAGAATCGGGCACGAAACAAAATTTTGAGATTGAAATTTACTGCCTCGAATTCGTTATTTATCGGCCACTCGAGCTTCCGTTTCGTGAATCCCTCCTTGCCCCATAACGCGCCTACATAAAAACGCTTATGTAGAATTATGTTTTTTACGATTACGGGTTTAATAATACCGATGAATTAAATTAATGATCCGCGATACGAAATGCGGCGATCGTTCACAGGATACACGTGTTTCCGTTGATTCTTCATTTTCTTTCTTTCGGCAATTTTCGATCGATTCGTTCCTCCGTCGAGAGTAATTGACGCAAAATTTCAATCATATTGATTGCGCCGCCGATTTAAATCCCTCCCCAACACTTCGGGGCCCGCACACTCGCCTGTTTTTTTTAAGTCATTAGTTTTTGAAAGCCATTAGATTTTGATTCGGGGTAGCCAATTGCAATAACCGTCCCGTGACTGCTATCGATACTCTGTCTGATCTTATTGCATGTCTCGCCTCGTGGATTTACGTGGGCAAGTTGGGCGGAGTCATCACCAGTGGTTCTCCTCTCGCGTGAATTCCAAACACTCTTCTCACTCGATTTTCATCGAACGAATCTTAAAAATATCTTTTACCGCTTCGTCCAGATTTCTCGCAATTTTTCAAATCGATTATTAATCGGACTTTTGTAGATTGGTAATTTTAATATTTGAATTTTAAAAGATTTTTTTTTCTTAATGTTGAAAATTTATTCGTAGATACAGTTGTAACGCAACTCTTTTCGTTTTTCATGCGCATCTTTCCTTCCAGAATAACGTTAAAGTAAAGAAAAGAAAAGATATTATAACATCGAGTTACGTATATACTGCAGTTTTAACGCAAAAATCCGCGAAACGGTAACTTCAAACGGTGTCAATCGAAAAGTAAATATAAAGCTGCACAGCAGGATTTATCAACGATCCCGTATATATCTCCTCCCCCGTGCTTTTCTCTCTCTCTCTCTCTTTTCTATTTTCACAATGGGCGACAAGTGCGATCTGCGCGAGTCCCATCGTTCTATCAGAGAAATAAAAAAATGTGTTCGAACGTCGAAAGGATGCGTTTAGAAAATGAAAAACGCGAAAAAAGAAAACAAAAAAGAGAAACAACGATGGAAATAAAAACGAGATCAACCGTGGACGGGGACAAAGAGCGGAAAGAGAGAGAGGAGGACGGAGGCGAATTCTGGGTTTCACGCGGCGAAGTCGTTCATCCCCGACGCTATCGTTCGATTCTCGCTCGTCGTACTTTGTCATCATACCTCGTGTTTAACGATTTGTCCACGCATCAGATTCCCCAGATCCTCTCTCTCTCTTCGAATTCACCGTCTGTCATTTTTCCACGTGGCTCTGTTTCCCTCGCCGTGCCACGAGCGTGCCATGCCCTCCAAAAAGCCATCGTTAGAGCAATATTTTCGCGCAGATCGCCGCTCGCGTAAAAAAGCAAAAACCAGCTCGCGTGTGTCTGATGGCGCGAACAATACCCGGCGATATCGATATCCCAGGTAAAATCGATAATACATTTCCCTGGAACCGGTTGAACAGAGGCCGACCTTTCTGATCCCTCACTTTTATCCCTTCTTTCGATGGTAACCCGAACTACTGATGATCCCGTCGTAGTACACCACCTCCCCGACAGTCCCTGACGAACCACGCCCGTCCAAACAAATTATTTTCTCTCCGAACAGAGGCCGTATTTTCGTTCGACGATGACGATTGAATCAGCATATAACCATCGAATTTGAATTGCAATAGAGTTCAATTATTCGAGCCTTGAAACAGAAGAATTTCCACGTCAAAATTTGAATTATTATTTTAACATTCCAATTTGGAGATCTCGAATTACGAGATCTGGAATCATGACGGGCAAATTTCAATTATTTCGCTCATATTCGATCGTAAATTTCGTCCAACGTTAGACGCGTCAAAAGCACACGCGCGTGCATGGAATAGAATCCGAATTGCGTAAATGGATGGACGGATTCGATCGTTAGAATAGTCTTGGAACGGGCAGAATGTGCCCTCGAATGTATAACGTAGAGACGCAGGGACGAAACGAAAGTACTTTACCTTTTCTCTCCCACCGGTTTACCTTGGTGAGCCGAACGACACAGTTACGGCGGCCATTTCTCGCACAGTCGGACAAAAGCCGGCGCACGGTACAAACACCGATATCTTACGCCGTCTACCGATCTAGTTCAACGGGTTGAGGCGCGTGGCCGGATAAAAAAGAAAAAGAAAAAGAAAGAAAGAAGAGGAAGAAGAAAAATATCCAGGTGCGCACCGTTGTTGTATCGTTCGGCTCTTTAATAATTGGACAGGTGGACCTTGTAAGTGACCGGTAAAGACTGGTATTTTCACGCACGATTAACGCGATCGGCGCGTGCTACCACGAGGCTCGAATCGAGGCCACTTTAAGCGCGCCTATTATTCTCTTCTAGGCTGTGCAACCCACTAACCAACCTCCACGTATTTGGTAACGTTTCAAGAGTTATATGTACGCGTCAAAGGGTAACGATTCACGCGTTGAGAAAAAGGAAACGGGGAATGAAGAATTTTGTTGATTTCGCTTCGTCGTTTAAAAATAAATAAAACAAATAAAATAATATAAACTTTGGTGCAAATTCGAATTATTTAGCTATGTCATTTTAACTTGGATCTGGTGTAATCCCACAAGTTGAAATTTATGCACGTTGTAAGGAAAACTTTTATTATTATTATCATCTCTATTCGAAGTAATTACGTGTCGCAACTTGTTAGTAACTAGTTATTTCATAATATATCTCTTTTCTTTCGTCTGTCAGAATTGAAAATTATAGCGTATTTGCGTATTTTGAAGAATTCGTTTCATTAAGTAAATTGATATTTATGAAAGGAATGGGTTTTTCTATTCTCTTGTGTTAGCATCGATTTAACTTAAAAGAACGTGGTATTATTACATCATAGTTTCATTTTTATTCGTCACATTTTCATCATTATGATCTTCAATCATCCAATTGTTCGTTGAATACTTGAAAACAAAAGAAGACATTTGCGAATTTCTATTCTTTTTTAAACTCTTGGAAAATTATCGATCTCCCATGAAATCTCTTTAACTCAAAGATTTTAGATCTCTTTCCTTCAGATTCGAGTTCCATTTTTTATGCAATTAATCAAATTACTTGAATTTCCAAAAATTTTGTCTTAAATCCGAGTTAAAATAAGGAGGCATAAGGAACATTTTGAGAACAATAAAGAGAATAATAAAGAAGTGTAATAAATTTAAAAGCTTAATTCTTCCATTATGTAAATCTTATTTCTCCCGATATTGAAAAAAAAAAAAAAAAAAAAAAGAACGTGTCGAGCATTCCTTATAATTTGGTTGCGATGAAAAGCGCTTTTTAGTACACCGTTCTTCCATTCTTTCTCTCTTTCTTTTTTTTCCTTTTTTTTTTTTCTATTACCATTAACGTGTGCGACATGTGTTCCTTTTCACTTGAAAAGCGCGAGCTTTGTGCTTTTGACGCGAAATACGAAAGAAGAAAAGCGGTAATTACTATAGCAAAAATTTCGTTGTAATTTTACCGCAAGAAAGAGCGAAAGAAATATTATTCATTATTAAATCTGATTGCTGGGGAACCATGAATGAACAAAAGCCCCACGTTATTGTGCGCGTACTCCTATGAAAAGAGTCATTGTCAAATTTCGATCGAGAAAATCCGAAACTTTTATACTTTAGAATTGTAATGAGAAATATTATTGCAAATTAATATTTCAAAATAAAAAAAAAAAATACATAATTATATATATATATACACGCAAAGATACATGGAACGAATCGAGAAGTTGAAGGAGGTTTCAGACTGGAAAAGCACGGAATGATGAACGAGGAGAAAGGTGGCGGAGAACGATCACGAGGGTGACGCGCGATTATTAAAGAGTTAGTTTCAAGAGTGACACCGCGCCTCATTGCTTATTCAGGCTGCATACTTTATTAGGCTGGAACGAAGACATACGCAGCAAGATTATGAGTCGGTCTCATCCTTGATGGCGTTAAAGGAAAGGACAACGACGAGGAGGAGCTCGAAGGAAACGCGGGAGGGAGGGAGAGAGAGAGAGTGCGGAACGCTAACGAGGGAAGGAGGGCGAAATGGAAGAAAGAGAGGATAGGAAGAACGGAAGGACAGAGTTGGGTACACAGCCGAGTTGCAAGGGGGTAACTCGGATACCTTGTACAGAGCTACTGGCGTTTAACTTCTAATTGAATTGTGAATCCCAATGCAGGAGCGTTGGTACAGAAAGACCCGGCAGTTAAATCAACTGTGTGAGCCGTCTAATTGAATTATCAATCCCGGTATGGCGGTGAAGAAGGAAAAACCTCGGAAAGATCCGTGATCGAGATAACGAGGTTAACGCGTGGCAAGGATATATATATGGTGTACGGATGGCGTATATATCGATTTTAATAAGTATCGTTAATAATCGCGATTATGAAGCCGCGCTATTGAATTCATGATCCACGGATCATCCGTAAATTGAACGAATCGAAGAAATGGCTATCCTCGAACGATAAATTTAAAGGACGATTAAAGCGTATTACGATTGACGTGTAAAATTGAATTTCTTATCTATTCGAAATGCTCAGCTTATACGTTAGAATGGATATTTTCGATGAATGGGATGAAGAGATTTTTTTTTTTTTAAGTCACGAACGACTCAATGTGACGGAGCATGATCGATAATAGAATCGAGATCATTTTTAAAATACTTGAGTATTTATGCTCTCCTCGTGATGACAAAACTTGTCATTTCGATTTCATTGCTCGTAAAATATAGGAGATCGTGCGGGAGAATAAAATGAAAATGATAAGATAAAAGATATCCATATATTTTTTTTTTAAATAAATGAAAAAAAAAGCATAATGGTTAAGAAAATCAACGCGAGAAGATCGAATAGGATCGATGAGTGAAAAAGATTTCGCGGAATAATTAGCCTCGCGTGTTATAAAATTTGACAGGGCGGTGTGTGCGTGTATCGGTTGAACACCGGTCGCGTCCCTATTAAATTATCGAACAGACGTAGACGCGAGCTTTTGTGGAAGGGATACACGTGGAAAGCTACTATAATTGTAGTAACTACGGCTGCTGAAATGAAGTTCAGCTTCAATTTACGATCGAATGCTGAGTTACACACACCGTCTGGCGGCCGAATTGGAACCAGGAACAACTTACGCTTCCAGGTAATTAATCAAATCTGTGTGCGGCGGCGACAGGTAAACTTTAATGAACGAACAATACGGCGGTTTCTGTTAAAATCTCTTAACCGCAAATATGCTCCCAGAAACAAGCGTACAATACCCTAGAAATTATCGGCTAAAGCAGGCAAACGTCCCTCCCTCCCTCCTCTTCCTTTCCTCTTCCGCGCAACATTCCGATCGATGATTTTGTTGTTCGTTCGTTTCGAAGGGAAATTACAATATTCGCCTTCATACTTTCCCCTTAATCCTCCCTTTAAATATGAAAGAGGTGAAAATATCGTACAGGTAATAATATTACTTCGCGATTATTAATTAAAACGGATGAAAAACGCGATCGAATCGACGTTATTACGATATGCTGCTGAAGGGACAGACTCTCGTAAATATTTGTATTGGAACTCGAAGAACGTATCATCGATTCCTTCCTATAAAAAATATATCCTAAAATCGATTATCATCTCGTGATAAAATTAACAATCGGTCGGGTAAGGAATTTCTTGCCGTCATTAAAGTTGCGACGTGGGAGGAAGAAAGGCGCGATATTCCAGGATATTCCAATATTTTATTGCACGGAATAAAGTGGCGCAAGCTGGTAATTTATGACAGTTTACCTAGCAGAGGCCGAGAAAGCTTGACATTTGCAGCGAGGCGAGGCGAATTTCGTCTACGAAGCAAGACGAAAGCGACAGTCGGCGTACCAACTATTCGCCGGCATCGAGTTCCGCGAAACGCGCCCTCGAGACTTCGCATTCTCTCGCTCCATGCGCCACCGCTTTCCACCTCTCGAGAGCGTGTAACAACCGGAAACGAAGGTGGTGGAATGTTTAACGCCCGCCAGAAAGAAACTGACGTTTCGCGCGTATCGATCCGCGAGACGCGTGCATCGAATGTCAAACGCCTCGAATACCTCTCTTCCTTCTCGTCGAACGAGAAACCAAGAAATCGGGTTCGTGCCGGGTGGAAAAACGTAAACGAGGGCGTTTACAATTAAACGAAGGAAAGGAAGGGAAGGGAAGGGTTATGCAAAGAAGGAGGATCCGAAAAGGGGAGCGGCATCGCTTTTATTCCGCTCACGTAATCGTGGCCGCGATCGCGATTTTTTCATCTCGGGATGAAAGGCCCGGTTTCTCACGAACGCCTGCTCCCCCCCCCCCCTCGTCTAATTAAGGGACCGCGAATGGCGCATAATCGTCCTACTATCTCGGATGATCCACGAAAAAACGGGGATTTTGAAGGGGCGATAGGAGGGGGAGGGAGAGGATGTCCACGAACGGTCGAATCGCGATTATTTTTAATTCGATCAACGTCACCGGCCTGCTCACCACGCTCGAGGAAGCGTATATATATAGGCGCTCCCTTTTCCCTTTTTCTGTCGTATCCCCGGTTAGAGGAGCTCGTGCGGGGGGAGGGGGACGGATTTGAATACGCACATGCCAAATGTCTCGGGGTCCGGCCGCGGCCGCGCTCCCTCCCGGCCCCCCGGCTCTGGCCATCGATCCGTTTGTCCAGCCTCGCTCGTGATCCCGCGGCAATAAATAAGGGGAGACGAGACGCGGCAGGACAGTCGCGATGTCGTGCGGAATGCATCGGCTTCTGTCAAACGGGCGAGTGGTGAGGAGACAACGGAGAAGAGGAGGGACGAGGAGGACGGGACGAGGATGGGCGACGACGCGGCGGTCCTGGAGAGGGAAGGGATGGAGAGGGAGAGAGGAGGAGGAGGAGGAGGAGGGGGAGGACGACGACGAGGACGACGACGAAGACGACGACGGGAACGGCGACGGGCCATTGAACGGGCAGAGGAGCACGTTATACCCATCCGCTGATCCGAGTCTAGATTGCATTAAGGCTTTTCCAAAATGAGCGATCCCTTAGGTCGGGGGACTGGGAGGAGAAAGGGAAAGGGAGAGGGAAAGAGAGGAGGCTCCGGTTCAGATCCTACTAACGACTCCCAAATGCGGGCAAGCCGAAGGTCCAAGGCACGTAGACCTCGTCACCTTTTCGTGCTTTCGGCCGAGATTTCGTGATATCGAGCGTATCCGCTACGTAGCGGAACGTAGCTGCCATTTTAACGATGCAAATGATTCGAAATGCCGGATGGATCGCAATACCGATTCTAACGTATTTGACCTCTGAACGGAGATTGAACCCGCTATTTATTAAATCGTTGCTCGAATCGGAATCGAAATAGAAATAGAAATTTTGGTATCCGTACGATGTACGGAGTATTGTTCGAGTATTTATTCGTGTTGGAAGGATGATAGAAAAAAAAAAAGTGGCGCGATTATATTTCGATCGCGAAAAGGACGAAGAGAACGAAAGGGGGGACGAAGAGGACGAAGTGGAGGGTCGTGTCTCTGGTCGTTGAGCAATTTTACGATCGAGTACCGGGCTTAAAGAGATACTTTTGCGCGAATTTCACATACAACTGATGAGACACCGCTAACAATGCCCAGTCATACATCGAAGTCGCCAAGGACACGACGGTCCGCTGCATACAAAACGAGAACAGCCTCGAACGGCGCATCGTGCCCCGACACAGGAAGAATCGAATACGATCGGGCTTTTCTTAATCATGTACCGATTTCTTATTTTTTTTTCCCTTTCCTCCCTTTTTTCTTTTTTCTTTTTTGCTCCCTTTTTCCTTTTTTTTTCTTTTTTGTACGATCCCTGTGAAAAATGCCGCCCGGTTGTAAATCGTCCGTTTAGTGCGCTCTTTCGGGGAACGAAACACCGGTTGAATTCTAACAGTTTCGCTCGTCCGTTTTTCATCCCCCTCCGACCGTACCTCGAACCCTTTCGACTTTGCGTCCAATCCAAGTGGAAAATTTAACGTGTATAAAATCCGGTTCCTTCCGGATTTTTAACTTTCGGACGGTTGATATAATTAAGGGAGAATGCGCCTTCGCTAAATCGAACGAGACTGCAATAAAATGGAGGAGGAAAGACTGTCGTGAAATGAAATTACGGGACGCTGAGCAAGCACGTAACACTTTTCACGACGACGTATCCCCGTGAAAATCCTGCAGGAACGTAGGAATTCAGAAATCAACGTTAACGAACGGATATTGCATCAGACGGCAATCAAGGAATTAGTTTCATTAAACCGTCTAAGGGTCACTCGAACTCCGATCAGTTTGAAAATTGACACGTTTGAAAGCACGATGCGAGGGAAGGGGGCACGTTCCGTCGAGAACACTTCCGCGAACTTTAATCTACCGTGTATCATTGAATTTATCGCAAGATATGTCGAATATCGATAATTTAATTACAACATATAACGAACATTAAAGACACGAATCGATCATACTCACCGATCAAATTCCTCCTTTCCTCGTTCCGTTATTAACCTTCCGCTATTAAATACCTCGAATCGCGTAATTTTCAAACAAATTTCCTATATATTTAATAAAACATAATCCTTCCAATCTCCTTTCGCGAGATTGATGATCGGAAAAAAAATTCCACGTGAAAATCGTTCGAAACAATTGACACTTAACTTGAGAAAATTCCAATATATTCCAAGAGGAAAGAAAGTGAACAAAGTGATATCTCTCGATATATATACATAATCGTAGACGAGATTGACATAACCCTCGATTCTCCGGATGCAAATCCGATCGAACGAGGTGGAGGAGAATCGAAAAGGGCGCGAAGATCGGTCGATTTATACTTTCCATATATTATTCCCTCTGCATCGTAAAACGATACTTCCATGGAATGAACACGTTGCCACGTGTGACAAAGGGCCACCACTGGCGGCCACTAAACGCATTACGTTGCCCGTCTACGCGCCTTCTAACACCTTCTAGCACCGTGTTCCAACCAATCTTTCCCCCTGTCGCGTACGCAAATACGCGTAAACGGCTGTAACCATCCGTATCCAACCGCTTACTGCTGTACTCCTCCAGATCGTGGAGGAGAGAGAAGAAGAAATATTCTTCGATGTATTCGAATAATAAACGAACCGTGAAAATATGTAACCAACCCTCGACTCCTGTCTCTCTCGACGCAACCTACTTTTATTTGTTTCCGTCGGTGGAAAGTTGGAAGCGGGGAGGAGAGAATAAAGAGGGAGAGGAAGAGAGGCGGCTTCCATCGGAAAATAGACCTAGGTCGCCTGTGGGGACAGATTCGTCCGGAGACACCTCCCTCCACCGTTTCGCCCCCAAGATGAAATTAAACTTCTTTGCTGTTTGCGCCGCGGCTTGTTGTTGCGCAATTTAAAACACCGGGGGGCAAACATCGATACAACAACCGATCAAGAAGTACAGGCAATGGGATAAAAGCCTCTCGAAAGTCGAGAATCTTTTTAAAAAGTTCCGAACTCTGCAATAATAACACCGTGAATTAATTCGCGATGATTAATTCGTGTTTGTATCGAAGCTTACGTTTTTTTCAGAGATTTCTTTTTAAGAAAAACAAATTCGAAAATTCATCGAATATCAGTGAAGAACATTGATTAATTCTTATGATTGAATAATCGATAGAGAATTATCGAAATTGTATTCTTCTGATCTTCTTTTTAATCATCTTCTTCCGTTCTTTAGAAGAGAAAACATCCAGTGTTAGAATTCGATGGCGAAACCGAGCAGGCAGAATGACTCGACCTACATTTCGCGACAACGTCGATGCAAACGCCGGCTGATACGAGAGTATTTTTGAAAATGACGGGAGGGGGGACGAGAAGAGAGAGCGAAAAGAGGAAGAGAGAGAGTCGGGAGACGGGACGATCGAACGAGCGAGTTCGTCTCTCGTATGCACACGCACACACTCGTGGGCCAGCGCTCGTTAAGCGCAGTGCGATTCCTCGAGATATCGTGCCGGCTTTAAATCAAGTCCGTCTGCCTCTCAACTGCTGACTGACTTTGAGCCAAGTCCACGGGCGTATACGTAAAACAAAAGAATCGTTAACGTCGAACCGCGACGACGACGCGCATGGAACCGCGGCGCATTCAAATGAGCTATTGGCCGTCGCAAAAATGACGACGAGAACGGGAACGGCCAAAACACGAGAAGGAAATCGAACCTGATTCGACCAGGAGAAGAATAAAACCAGCCTTCCCTCGCCAGTTTTTGTTCCTCAGTTTTCGATTGTTCGGCGAAACCTCGATGCATCACTTCCCGTCAATTTCTCTATATTGATTACGTGACGGTAGGAATGTTTTCAATGTTTTCTTGTTTTTTTTTTTTTTAAGTGTGTGTGCGTGTGCGTAGATTATTTTAAGATAAATTTCATAATTTTGCGGATACGAAATTCAATATTTTTCTTACATTTTTTACTTTTCGTATTTTGGATGTAATTATAAGAGATGAGAGTGTTTTCAAATATTTGGAAAGAATCGAATATCGGATTTTGCGAATAATCACGTCGGCGAATAATTGGATAAAAGTGAGGAAGGAAGTGAAATTTCGGCGGATCGGTTTTATTTTCGAAAGACCACTCGCTCGTTCGACTTGGAATCGATAAAATACCATTAATATATTTGACAAGTTTAAAAAATACCTTACCATCTTTTCCTGCCCTTTCCCGGTGGTCCTCGCGCAACCTGAAATTACCTTATAAAAGATCGCGCGGGGAACGTGCAATGAATTAACATTTAATCAAGCTATATCTAAATGCTTTCTCTCGAAGAGCACCGTATCTTTAATCGGGTTATAGAAGTAATTGCCTTAATAGCCGCTCAATGACCGTTTATTTTCGATCGTAAATTAATAGAAAGATGACACGGCGGACACGTTGGACAAAGTTGTTCTATAAATTGTTAAGATTTACGCGTCGATTAATAGGGTTTGGGCAATACGGTTTATTAATCGAAATCGGCGTTTGGCGCGATCATCGCCACGCATTTAAACAAGCTGTCGAGGCCGAGGTGGAAAATCAAATGGTAAGAAGAGTGTCGCGGCCACCGCTTCGCCACCACGGTGTTACATGGACGAGAAATGAGACCGGTTTCTCGTGCGAGCTACGTGTGTCCACTGTGTTCTTACAATAAATTTTAACACGGTACTATTATGTCGGGGATTAATAAGGATCTACATATGATTTGCTCTCTTGTTCCTCCTGTTTCTCGATCCCTCAGTTCTCACCATCTAATCACGACACCGAGAATATCATTAAGATATTTTATTTATATCGAATTAAAAGCTTATTGGATATATATATTTTTTTATTATAAATTGCAAACGTAAAGCTATTTATCTGTTTGTGAATTTCGTTAAAATACAAATCATACGTAGAAATTAATCATGATCAGATTATGATACTGAATTTGAAACTTTTATGACAAAAATTTTCACGTAATTCATTTTAACAAAATGGATAATCAGGACGCTTTATCAAGAAAAAAATTCCTTAACTCTAATTAAATAAATATGAGGACAATTTCGTAACATATATATTCGTTTATCACAATCACTTCCTTCTCCTCTCGTAAACACTCGTAAATCTATCTAAGGGAAGCACCAATGAAAAATAACGTAATGGAAGAAAGAGAAGAAGGAAAATCCGCTAATTGCGATTAAAAGAGATCTAATTTCACGGGCATCTTCTATTTTCGATATTGCTTCGATGAACGATCAATGAATCCACCCTCAATTGACGAGGTGTATCTCGTCTGAAAGGGACGGACGCGCGATGGTTGGCCGCGAAATCAAAAGGCGCGCATTACCACATCTGCTTTGAAGTTGCATCGAGTCGAGATCGATCTTTGAGAAACTCCATTTCTCGAGGACGAGGGCCACGCCGTCCCCCCCTCCGATGCGGGGATAAAGGGAAACGGACGACGGCAACAGACGACGGTGGAGATTGGTATTTCTCTTAGCGGGTAACGACGTGTTTCAAAAACACGCATCTAGCGCGGCTACCGTGTCGATAATTGGCAGGCCAACGGGGGGAGGGGAGGACAGATGGGACAGACCGCGGGTGGCCAAAAGGTCACGAGGCGCGCGGATAGGTGAGAACGTCTTGAAAAAGCGTACAAAGCGTTGGTTGATGGACGAAGATGAATTGGCTCGACGTGAATTCGCTCACGACTTGGATGGGGTGGCATCCAAGCGACAGCTCGTTCGAGATCGAGGACGATAAACGTTGAAATCGTTGCATCATTGAATATCATTTTTACCCATCTAACGAGGGGGAATCGTTGCATTGAAACCGATTTCAATGAAATTTCTCTCCCCCCTCCGTATTTCGCAATACGTTGTTCAATACAAACTGGCTCGTGAAATATTTAAGATCGAAACTCTTGCACAAACTGCATCACTAGAGACACACGTTTAATTTTAATCTCTCCTTTCTTTTACCCTATTATTGTACATCGACGAAGAAAAATTCCAAGATTATTGTCACTTGCAAGATATATACGTAAATATATCGAAAAGAAGAGAAAAATTCTCTTCTCGAGAAGCTCCCTTCTTTCCTTAAACGCCTACGCGTGGACAGTCGACGGCCCGTTTAATTTAATCCACCTTACAATCCGGCGGCATTCGAGGAGGCAAGCGAGGGGGGAAAGGGGAAAAAAGAGAGGCGCGCGCGGGCACGCGTGTACACACGCGAGCATTGGGACGAGCAGGGCGCTCGTAAAAGAGGGATAGAGCAGTCGATGCAGAATTGGCTCTGCCGGTGCTCATCTCCACTGCCTAGAAGCCGGTGCATCTCCGAATATGATTAGCATATGTATGAGTCGGCCAACCCCTTTCCGCAGCCTCGAACGAGTGACCGCGCATGTCACCGTCAACGTTCTCCTCCACCATCCCCCCTACCTCTCTCCTCAACGGTGGTCAACGTGCACGCACAAACGTACCCACGCGTGTGTAAACGTGTGTACACGTATACACGTACGGGCGTAGTGGACACGAGTCTGCCCCAGAAACTTCAATAATACCTTCCACGTCCCTCAATTACCTCCTATTTAATTACAACGCCGCATAATTAACGTCGCGAGAACACCCCTCTGGGTGATGCGTCGCCGCTTGACCGGTCAACTCCTGGATACTGGCAAGGTCGTGTCCTATATCTAAGTTGCCACGCATTGCGAAATCGAAGCTCGAGGAAGGAATTTTCAAGTTGGTGTTTCCAATTATCTTTGGTGGAAGGAATTTGAATTAAATAATTATCGTTTCGCTGATAATTATTACGATCCAAGCAGATATAACGTCTTCTGATATAAAGTTCGTCTTTCTCGTGGGATCATTTCTTTTTTTAATTAAAATACTATCAAAATATTGGGACAAAATCGTGGCTTTGATTGAGGTTGAGATGATGACCGCATGATTGATAATCTGATTACATGATTAGAAGAAAGAAACTTTGGTCGATCGAAGACTAGATCATTAACTTTTATATTAAAATCCGTATATGGATAAAATTTCGATCTGGAGTGAAAGAAGAATTCGAAAAGGGTGGCTTCTCACGCTTAAGGATAAATCGGGTGAAACTGTTTGAACAGCACGAGCAACGAAGCTCGAAATTCGTCGAGTACACGGAGAAAACGAGACACTTATCCGCTCTTCCGATGCACATGTCCGTAGCATTCCTATGGACGCGGCTAAAAAGATCACGCACGCTCGATAAAACTTTCAAGAGAGATCTCTGTCGGTTGCATAATGCACGAAAGCATGGACAGTGAGAAGCGGCTGCGAAGACGCGAGCAGTTTCTCACGTTGCATCCTTGCCAAGGAATTCTGTCCTCGCGCGTTGCTGACCTTCGTCCACTTAAGGAATCCGATCGCGACGGCAGGGAAATTAAGTTAGTCGAAAAGAATCGAGTCGATTCGAGCTCGAGTGATTTAGAAAATAAAATCCGTATATAGAATAATCGTTTCGAAGAAAAGAAAAACCATATTGCGTAATTTCCTATAATTTATAATTTCTTGACGATAATTGGAGCGTATCAAATCGTTTCAAATAAATACGTGGAATGTAATTCGAAACGTATGTTTTTCGAGCCTTTAGCTTCCATTCGAAAAAGAAAGGAAAGAAAGAAGGAAAGAAATGCTAAAAGCAATCAAGTTTTTCCCTTTTACGTTTCGTTAAAGCATCGCATCACCCCGTATAGATCTGTCATCCTCTTTACATCGTGGATTTTAGCATTCCACCTTTCTCTTCTACCGCTGAAATCACCATTGAAAGGAAGGAAATTCCAACTCCGCGACGAGGACGCAGTTGGCCGCCATTCCAAAAAAGGACATCGTAAATTGTGAAAAGTGGAAGGAATGCTCGGATAAGCGTGCGAGATCCCGAGGGGAATACCTTAAAGCGAAAGGCTGTACACTTACACAATTCTCTTACACACATATATATACATACACACACATATATATATCGAAGTTGAGTTTAGAACGATCGAGATATTGGACTAATTTGAGGATAATCGCAAATCGATGAACGATCGATGAATATAATGGAAACGTTCTAGGGCAGAATCGGAGAAACTGCATTACCAGGCGGAGAGCGTATATACAAATGGATAGGAGGTACATAATAGGAAACGATTGGTCTTTAATTGGCCACATCTGATTGGAAACGACCCTCCAGCCATTCGCCACTTCTATAGGCCGATTATAAGCTTGAGAGAGGGGAGGGGAGGAGAGAGAGGAAGAAACGTCATAACGTTTTAAGCGCGGTTAATAGCGCGAGCTACCAAAAACATGAATTTCGCCCCGGTTGAGCGTAATCGGTTCAGTTTCGATCCAAAGAGAGAGAGAGGAAGAGGTTCGAAACTGCTCTTTACGGGAATCTCCATAATTGAATAAAATTTGAATAACATTTTCGGAAACAATACTCTTAAACGAATAAAGTTAAAAGCTAATTGGCCGAGGTAAAATGTTTAGCCGAAAACGGCCCGTCTCTTTCAACCTTATTCGGGGTTATTCGTTTCCCACGATCGCACCTCCCCCCTTTTTTTTACCCCTCCCTCCTCCGCTTTGCCGAGTAGATTTGAAAAAAAAAGAAAAAAAAAGATAATCGGAGCTATTGCGTGAAAGCCGGGTCGATGAAAATGAAAAACTGATTGAAAAGTGGGTGCCTTAACCGCTCTGATGGACTATCGATCGCCGCGACAAGAGCGAAAGATACAGTTTTGATCCGACTGGGCGGGTAATTGTCTTCCCCGGGATTGGCATACAATTTCCGGCCAAAAATGTCTCTTCCAGAGCGGATTATTTCTTGTCGTTCAACCTCTCGGTTAAGTGTTTTCCGGGAAAAAGTAGATAGTTTCGACTTCATTCAAAATGATTCTGTCAACGATGAAAGTCAAAAGCAGACGTTTTTTTTTCTTCTTTTTTTCATCCTTTGTCTCTTGAATCGAAATATCGAATAGATTCCAAAAGTTCTCTCTCCAAAATCGAAAAATCTTCTTCCACCGATAAAAGAAAGAATAATTCTTCGTGTTGCTCTCATCCTCTTGGAAACGAAAAAATCGAAAAATCTTCTTCCACCGATAAAAGAAAGAATAATGCTTCGCGTTGCGTTGCTCTCATCCTCTCTGGAAACGTTAAGACCGCGAAACGATAGGGAAAGATTGGCGGAGAAACTGTGGCCCTTTCACGCGGCAGCTTTCAAGACGGCGGCGGCGGCGGCGCGTCGAAGTGACGGACTTAGATTAACTTAGGAAAGAGGGTGGTGTAAGTTCAAAGGGGCGTCACGGCGCCATACGCCACCACGAAGTATTCGAAGAACGACTAGAGAGAGAGAGAGAGAGAGAGAGAGAGAAATTCGGTAATCTGAATCGAGAGAAGTGGGAGGGAAGGGGTTGGGCAACATTGCGCGAGAGAGAACTTTAACAAATTTACGCGCTGCAGGGTGCAAGAGGAGGCGAGGCGCGCGTGTGTGCGAGTTCCTTGCCTGTGACACTGAATAAACGCGAGGCTTTCGTATCGATTATAGAGAAGGAGATTATAGAGGAAAGGGTGAAACGACAGCAACAAACAAACAAACAACGCGAGTATCGATGCGATATTCGATGGTGATCGGCTCGAATTCGTACGTCTCTGGCCCCTCCCTCCCAGCCTCTTTCCCTCCATTTCTCGAAAAGACGACGTTAGACGCGGCTCGAATACAGAATTAGCTCGGAGGTAATTGATCCTTTAAATGAACATCTTGAGGGAGCTCGCCGGGATGAATTCGCGATGAGAACACGCTAGTGCGAAACGGTGTCGTCGTTAACGCTTTGTCGGATGAAGGGACTTTATCAGTTGGCCGTAGACGCGGCGAAGTGTCTCGGAATTATACGGGTCCCAACGTTCATAAATCATGTAGAGCCGCGCCGCTAAATCATATTTCTGGGATAGCAGCCTTAAACCTGGCCGGGCTGCATGCGAGCGTTACGCTTTCCACGTGAGGAAAACCACGGGGAATCGAGAAGAATCCGGCACGTGGGACAAGATACAGGAAGATTTCCTTTGTAAAACTCGAGTCGAATGAGATTCGAGTTATCGATAAATTCGCTCGAAGACACGAAAATTTCGATAGGTTTAGATGATGGTCCTTGATTCGAATTCTTTCACAATTTTATACTCGGTGTCCATGCAACGTGAAAATTTGAAATTTTCACAATCGAGAATACCGGTTTAAAATATTCAACCAGTTTTAAAAGCTAATGGGGGAAAGCGTTGAAAGTTGGAGAAAAAGTAGGAGGGAACGGAACCGTTTGTCGAAACGGAACGTCGCGTTGAATTCTCGAAGCGAATACACAAAGGACAAGATTGCACAGGGAAGGTGTACAAATATGTATAAATAAATGTATTGGGAGCGGCGTTTGGGAGCGTTAGAGGGAAACGCGTGTGGCAGGGGGCGAAAGGGTGGCGAAGAGGAGCGAGCCATTTAATAATCAGTAAACTAGTTACAGCCTCGCATACATTCATGCAGAAGCGGCCTAGCTCGGTCGCATGTGCACCCTGAATTATTTACAGCGGAGGATGACCGCTCGCCAAAATGGACTTAGAATTCGCAATTAAGGTGCACAGCTCCATAAGCCCGAAACGCATTATCGCATTATTATTAAAATCGGGTAAAGCCGTCGCGTTCACCTTGCGACCGCAAAATGCAAAGAGACCTTCGCTTAAGCGGACGCTGCCTGGTCGGGAAGGAAAAGAGCGATCGAAGGAAAAGAGGAAAGGATAAACTAGAATGTGACGAATTGTTATACACACTCATCCGTTTGAGAGAACGAAACTTACAACAAGCTGGATTAAATTTTCATGGGAAGTATAGGTTATACGTATAGGTTATCAGAGTTGGACTAGGAAATTCTGGTACGGAAGACTTGTTTGTGCGACAATTTTGTTCACGGATGGGTGTAACATCCACCACTCGCCACCACAATGCTTTCGAATAATCGAAATTCAATCAGAAAGCGTTGCAATGTATACAGGGGAAGCGGCAATCAAGCGTGGGTATGGTGAAATGAAAAAGCTCGTGGATTAACGCGTAGCGGTGTGCATAGATAGTCGGCATAGATACGGCGATCAACTTTCTGCACACGGGCTGATTGATATTTAAACAAGCCACGAGATGCAAATAAACAAGCGAAGATGTAAATAAACAAGCTAAAAATATGTGCAAACAAATATAGGAGAGATACAAACTGTGACACGCGTGTTCCAATTTTTGATACAAGAAGTTTAAGCTCTTTTTTTTTTATAAATAATCCGAATGATCATGTTATATTCCGTTCGTAACGTATGCAATATCTGGCTTAGCTTTCGGAATGGATTTTTTTTCCTATAATATTTCCCGGATCAAGAGTGCAAATTCAATTGTCAAACAGGTAATGTGAAAATTTAATTAATCAAGTGGATTTTTCCATTTTTGTTAAACCATTCGCCGTTTATTAATAACAGAGGAACGTTTCAACAAAATTCAACCACCTTTGAATTCATCGAGTGGACGCGCCAGCGTTTGCTCAATTTTTTTTCCTCTCTCTCTCTCTCTCTCTCTTTTTCTGTTTCCGCTTTTTTATTATTATTTAGCGCGGAAACACTGTGACTCTTGGACACGCAATAACGGAACAAAAATTTCCTAGAACATTCCGCGACGCCAAGTGCAAAGGCTTTTTATTGAAACGGGCGGCCGAATGGATTGCGTACACATTCGAGAGGGACCATGGACCGTGCATGCAAATTTTATATAGGTTAAATAGGGCAAGTTCCAGAAATAATTATCCCAGTCTCTCTCTCTCTCTCTTCATTCGTTGTCTTACTCACTTTTGCCTAACGCATCGTTGTTTTACATATTTGTCTTCGACCGTCCACGATCAAAAAATCATGTTTCCAGGAAATAAATGATTTTGATATTTTTAAGAACAAAAAAAATATATATATATATGGAGATGAAATTATTTCTCGAAGATCCCATTATTTTAATCAAGAAATAACGAAGAAATATATTTCGACATAGCAAATTAATAGAATAATTTATATTTTCAAAAAAATGAAACTTCTTCCGTTTCAAATTAAATATCTTTTAATTAACTCCTAAAAATGCTTGAAACGCTTTCTTATATTTGTAGAAGTTTTTAAACGCGCGTTCTCTAATTTTCTTCAGAAAAACGTATGTGCAAGGAAAGAACAATCATATATATATATATATATCGTATGTAAAACGAATCGTCCCACCGAGCTAAAAGAAAAATTATTAAGAACTCGACGCGATACTTAAAGATCGAATGGTAACCCAGAGGGTTGAGCTACGACATCGTTGTTGCTAATTCCCAATTTCATGCGCGGAAAACTATAAATCGACGAGAAGAGGGAAGGATTAAACGGCAATAAGTAAAGCGATCGGTGTACGCTCGCGTTCCTACACACTGCATAAATCCTCGATAAGCTGTAACCGATTTTGCCCTACGTGCGAATCGCGCGTGGCCATTGCTTTTCCATCAACTCGCGATTATCCCTTCGGAAGTAACCGAAAATTGTGGAGCGATCGAGGAAAACGGACGCGTTAGAGTCGATCGTCTCCGTCAAGATTAATCGAATCCCGCGTGCAAAGAATAATTAAATTTCTGCAAACCGAAAGCTAAATAGATGCAACGAGGATCACGAGAACAAGGCCCAATTGAAATTCGGGATTCGTAACAGGAATTTTCAAGATAAGTTTTATACGAAACTATAATTAATTTTAATTAGCTCAAAGATTTTCATTTTTACCAGCTTTGATTAATTTTCGCACTGTATCGCGATATTGGTGTTATATAAATACGATAATGACTCGACTTGTTGTAAATGAAAAAACTTTTGGTATCCTTTTTATGCAAATATGCGAGAGGATAGATTTTAAGAGAGGGGTCGAAAAATATTAAGCAGCAGTGGATTAGACGGTAACGAGTAGAAAGAAAAATTTAATTCCAGGCGTTGCGCGCTTACCTTTCCGGCAAATTATCCTTCCCTCTCCCACTCCTCTTCCTGGAATCGCGGGAATATGTAAGAAATGTGCGATATAAAATTCCTGGTCCCGGTTGAAACGAAAGGAAAGAAGACACTTTCTTTTTTTTTCTTTTCTTCTTTTCCTCTCACTTTTTTCCCGTATTCTCGCAGGGAGGGGGAGGGATAGGTAACTGCGCGCTAACTGAAATTAAAGTAAAGGAGGGAAAGTGCGCGCGAATTTAATAAGAGGGAGTGGCCGGTGGTAACCCGTCGCGCAACATATTACAACGGGTATGCATCGAAAATATTACGCGTCCATGGTGTAATCTCTAACCCGTTAGAGGTTGCCTTCATAACGAATAATTAATTAGTCGAGTCCCTGGATATGGACACACATAGTCGAAATGTGTTCGATCTCCCTCCCCTTCCTCCTCTTCCTTCTCCTCCTCTTCCTCCCCTCCCCCGTATATTCCGTTGGCAATACCTTAATTCCAGCCACCGCCTAGGAAGTAATTAAACGTCCGATGATTATCTATTTCCTACCCAGAGACCTCCGTCCCTATCTATCTCTCCGTCTCCCTCCATCCTCCTCCCTCCTCGCCACTGGTAGCCACCTTTGCACAATGACGATGCCGCCACCAGTTGAACCGGAAATTGCCACGGAATCAGGGTTAGCCTCGCACGCTCGGCAACATCACACATCGACATAACGCACGGTGTGCTTACACGTACACGCCATTATGGGGAATCGGGCGCTTGGAAATTCCTGGCTGGGATGGTACCTGTGTACCTGAATTAGCATCCCTGCTCGAAACAGCCGTTTTGAACTTCCTAACCCCCTCCTCTTCCTCTTCCTCCTCCTCGTACCTACCACCGGATGATCCTGTACTCCTCCTTTGCCATCAAACGCACAAATCGCCTTCCGTACGACGACCGTAGTTTCGAGAAAATGATGAGTTGTGTGATTCGGAACGCGTTGGATCTCTCTTCTTCGTCGCGTTTGATTTTTATTGTCACTCGTATTGTAAAAATATAGGATTTTTAAACGTTTAAGGATAAATTTATATTCCGTCGAATTGGGAAAGAGGTAAAAATTCGGTGTAATGAATCGGTGTATGGAATAAGGAGGAGAGGATTCTATGAAAAGTGATCAATGAAGGGGCAAATATTTAAACGGTGGAGAGCCGGTTCGATTTTAGATATTTGAGTTTCGGGGGAAAAAATCCAACCGAACGCAGAGGGAATTTAATTTAAAGCCGGGTCAGGCTCTCTCTTCTCTTTTTTCTTTTCTTCTCTCTCTCTTTCTCTCTCTCTCTCTCTCATTCCTCGGTGAACTTACGAACTTGTTCTTTAACTTGTATCGAACGAACGTGAGAAAGAATTCAAACAGCGAGCGAGTGGCTTCGGCTCGAGCCGCGCCGCCTCGAACCCCGCTTTAATCCTCCGCGCTCCTACCGTGATATAATTTACCGTGTAATCAAGTGAAGCATCGCAGTGGGTTACTCGAGCCATTCCTAGCCGTTCCCGGCTCGAATTTTTCCGCTCCCTACGTTCGCGATAATGTAAGGTCGGGCAGGGTACACCGATGTTTCATCATCGTTTCGATAACGCTATGTTAATAGCGCGCCGTTGCACGTGCGCGAATGTATAAGTGATGGTGGTGGTGGTGATGGTGCACGTCGCCACGTATTAATTTCTCATCCGTTCACGGTACAGAGGATGAAACATGATCGAAATCATCGACGAAAATGCGGCCCGAGTTATACACCTATGATGATAACACGCGATCCACAAAAGAAACACGGTTTACACATACACGGAGTATCTTTCCTCGTTTTTCTTTTTTTTCCCCCTCCTTTTTTTTCTTTTCTCTTTTTTTCCTCCGTGAAAAATAACGAACAACGAAAATGTACGCGCACATTCGACGGTAAAATTGAGACGAATCCGTAACGAAACACTCTTTCCAACGAATCGTTATGAATGAAACATTTGTATTGTGTATATTTTTTTTCCTCTTTAATCTCTCTCTCTCTCTTTTCTTTTCTTTTCTTTCTTTTAATCTTATATGTCTATCATGTAACATTTCAGTGGGATAGTTGCGAAATATTCATAACACAACGTTTGCGTGCAAAAACATGGGTTTTATTCGTTTATCCTCTCAAATCAATCGAATAATCTTTAAGAGAGAAGGACCACGTTATCTATTCGAGAGTAGCGGGAGAAGAATAACGGGCTAAGGAATTCCTCCTGAAGACGTCCCGACGGTACTCGAACGTCGGCAATCCGTTTTCACTACAGACAGAACGAAATCCGTTGTCACATGTTTCAATGAATAACGGAGCAAAGGAGCGTTTCATCTTACCCAATTTACTCGCCATCCTTCCTTCCTTCCGTTCGAACAGGCGACGCTACTCCGTTGCTACTTGCAAGCGCATATTATGTACAACGATGCGTGGTAATAGATTATCCATATCACGATGCATATCAGGTACAGAGTCGCGTACATGATCGAGATCCGGAATATCCATACGAGGAAACTGCTCTTCCAATTCATAGATTGATTCATGTTCGAAGAGAATGGGGAGAAAATCGATGGTGTATCGATGGGATCCACTTCTTCGTCGAAGCAAAACGAACGATGCTCCTCACGATCGATCGGAAACGCGAGGAGAAGAGCAACTGGATCGACCCCAGAAAGAGAAACAGTCGTTGTCACGTGTCACGCGATATTACGTATTCACGCATAGAAACGGACCACCACCTTCTGTCGCGTCCTTCTGTCCCCCTTCCTCTCGTTCGCGCGCGAGGCAATGAGAAAAGGAGAGAAACCCGGTCGACCGACACCTCCGCTTTTTAATAATCGTCTCGGGATAAATCTCGAAGCAGCGTGAAATACGTGCGCGGTTGCGGCCGTTCCTCGACATCGACAGTTTCGGCAATAACTGTTTTCGCGGCTATGCGGCGCAGAGCGGAGCGTGGCAAAACAGCGGAAACAAGCGACTGTAAACAAACGAGGATCTCGTTTCGCCTCGTCCCGTTTCGTCGAGCATACTTCGAATTTGTTTACGGGGCGAGCGAGGCCCTCCTTCCGGACCCTTGGCCACCTTGATCGACATTGTATCAACGCGCACGTACAATAATTTTCGTGTTAGACCCGATCCATCTCAATTGACATTTTTCTTTTATCGATTAAATATATATATGTTTATACGTATTTATATATTCGATAATATATAGGATATATATTTCACGAAAAAATCGTGGATCGAATGAAAACAGCTCGATGTTAATTTCTTCGATATTCGTGTGATCGATCGAGTGTGATATTAATAGTATTATATTGTATCGCTTTGCTGTAACAAAAGATGAAATCGTGTAGTATGAAATATATAAAAGGGACGATGTAGAAGGAACTAAGTTTCTTTTCTCGGGAGGAAGAAAATACGATATCAAAGTTTAAAATATAGTTTGAAGCTCTTCGCACACATCATTTCGCTCTGTCTTCATCTCGTTTCATCTAAAGCAAACTTAAATTGGTTACAATAATTTATGATACATAAATTCGACATTTTTCTACGTCCACTTTTGCTTTATCCTTTTAAAATCGAATCTTCGAAAAATGTTCACAAAAACGTTTCCACGAACGATCCAGTAGTGATCATCAATTCTTTGCAAATTGGATTCGATATTGCGATTGGATGAGAAGAGAAAAAAATCTGTTTTCCAAAAAACGAAGCTCGATCTTGGAATTTTCTTAGAGGCTTGATATTTTAGAATATCAAGATTATCATAGTTCCTCCGGAACGTTTTTGGTTTGGTGGCGGAGGATCTGTCGGAACTCGTCAAACCTCGTTTAAGACGAGGTCGGTCCAAAGTAGAAACTGCAACCTCATTCGTTAATTTACACGGTTGAAAGTTATTGCCAGAGAACCCCCCATGGGGCAACTGTCAATTCCTGGTGGGTGGCGCTTGTGTGTCGTGTAACGAGGAATTCTCACATAAATCAGAGTTATTAATGGATCCAAGGGTGTCGGGGAAGCGTGTCCCGGGGAAGAAGATCGACCGCGGTATGACCTCGACAAACATTTAACTAATCTTGTGTACTCAGCCTCAAACGAGCCCCCTAATTTAATAACAAACGTATGCTGATGCCAAGCATCCGACCGTGTTGCATATTCATCCTCGATTAATGATCCTCATTTCGAACCCATTACACCCATGTAATAAACGTAAGAAAAATCGAATTATCTCGGTATTAATATTGATTCTGAAACTGGTAGTAATTCACTGGTAATCAATTATTTATCTAAATTGTAATGAAATTAAATTTGAATCTTTTATCGAAAAGATGTGTCTCTACATTCTACAAAACGAAACTTTTCAGATATCCTTCGATATAAATAAAACACAAGTAGCAAAAATTTTCCAAATTTCCAAAATCCAATGAATTTTAAAATTCCTGTTCGACCGAGCGAGCAAAATTCGAGAGCAGCGAAGAAAAGGAGGGAAGAAAAGAATCGAAAGAACGAGTCTCTCGGGGAAAAAAATAACGAAATTGTAGGAAACAAAGGAGGGATAAAATATAGGGGGAAGGGGGCAGCCACCTATTTCGTGAAAATAATTATTCAGCAACTACCGCTCTTGTAGTTACCATTAGCAACGCAGCGAAGGCAATATTCCAAGCATCGGTAATCGTATTTAAAATTGACAAATTTGTCGCGATGTTCCTCCTGTCGTGATGCTCGTCGAATCTCCTCTCCCTCCTGTATAATTTGTCCCGGGGTACCGCGCGGGGAGGGGGGGAGAGGGGGTTCGTTAACGACGAGCAATTTGTTCGTCGAGTGTTTATCGGGACATTCGTTTCACGGAAATGTAATGAGGCCTGAAAAAGAAACTGGAAAGTATCGCAACTTTTTCACCAGACATCGGTCTCTATCATTTTATTATTAATATACAATCTCGCGCTTGATTTCTTCTCCTCGATCGGGCGGCTAGCTAACGATTGCTATTTAACGAGTTCAGAGAAACGACTATCGAGTAAGGGGGTGGAGGGGATCTTGTAACGACTGGGAAAGGAGGGGGAGGTAACGACTCGTTGGAAATTCGAGGTAGAAATATTTAGGAAAAGTGAAAAGCAAGAAATGGAGAATAAGTGAGAAAGGAAGAGGGAAAGAAAGGAAGAGGGGAAGAAAGGAAGAGGGGATTTTTTTTCCATTTCATCTTCGAAGAGACGTCGATTAAAGATGAACCGCGTTTGAATTAACCGATGCGACGAGAAAAATGCAACAAATTGCATCTCGTCGATCCTTTCCTCTCCCTCCCTTCTCTCTCTCTCTCTCTCAATTTCGTCTCGTTTCGGTTTCGTTTTTTGCGTGGGAGGGAGAAAATTTGGGCCGCCACTCCGTTGTGCCGGTCGATTTAAGCGAAAAGAGTTGGAGTAACAGTTGGAGCGCACCGATGCGTTCGCAAAAGCTCAACGAGTTAAACCACGAACTCGATTGGACGTCTGAAAGAAACTGTGCAACAAATGCGCAAAGTCTGGCCCGGGCACGGCCAAGTGCTTAGTCGTTTGACTCCTCATTTCTACTCCCGCAAAAACCTGGATAACGACTTTGTACTTGATTCGCTATCGACGTTATAAAACTTCCTCCCTCTCTCTCTCTCTCTTCCTTTCTCTATCCATCATTGCGTAACACGAATGTGTTCCGTTGTGTCAATATCGAAATCTCTTCGGGGCGGGGATGTGCGAACAGGCTAGAAAATGTATGGAATAATATATCTCGATGGCGATAATCGGAAAATTAATTGAAACGATGCCAGGGAAAATCGTGCAACCGGGAGATCATTTTGACAAATAGTCTATTTAAACAAATAATCTTCGATAGTTTGTAATTTCCATTCGAAAATATTATAAAATGAAATGTTATAAGATATAATAGATACTTCTTGTTCATTTAAATTTTAAAAAATACGTATTTTACGTAAATACGAATATGTTATAAAATAATAATAAGATGCATTTAATTATCGGGATTATATACGATATTCCGATTGCGAAGACAGTATATTTAAAAGCAATGAGGAAAGGTTGTTGTATCGCGTGATACATTGTTAAAAGTTGGCGATCTCGGTGGCACGCACGTATTCAGCGAAGGGATGGAAGAAGAACTTTGCAGAACAAACCGTTCGGAAGGATTACCGCGAAATAGGATACACAAGGTGTGGCAGGGAAGCATATAGGTACTTGTAAAGAAAACAATCTCGCGTGCGCAAGAAAATATTTTCAGAGAAAACGGTTCCCCCGCGTAACGAAATTAACCAGGTTGCGTATATGCATGCAACCGAGTATAGCAAAATTCCTAAAGCTTAATCCGCTTCGCGCAAAGATCATACGTTTATTTTCATTTAAATGAAATGGATATTTTTATCGTTCCCGTTCTTAGGCAAATTCTTATTGAAAAATTAACAGTTTTAGTTTTTCTTTTATATGTATATAGTAGTTATTTTTGTATATAAATTACTTATCTTTTTTTTAACGTGATTACAGCGATCGAAATAGATTCTAGATTTTTATCACACGTATGTTAAAACTCTACTATTACAATGATCGCTAATGAGCCATTATCTCGTGCACGGAACAAGACGTTCGGCCTCTTCAAAATTCAGCTGACTATCACTGATTCTTAAGTCACAGCGCGAGCTACCATCTGCATTTTTTAAACGTCTTGAGCATCCGTTAAGCGATGCACATACGAACGATGCTTCGTCGATGACATCGTTTTAAGATTAAGGTCGACGGTGTTGCACTTTGGCGTATTAACATTCTTGAGTGGCACAATTTGTCCCTTTCTCTCCCTGCATCTAATAATCCGGATCGCTAGCGTTGCAACCCCGTCGTAAAATATTGTCACACTTTTATCTCGCGTTGGATTAAACTACAAGCCGCACAAAAATTCTCTTCGTAACTTTACTCGAATAATTATTTTTTTCCATCCGTGCGTTCCTTTTTAAAACTTTCCTCTTATATAAATTAATAACTATAGGAAGAAGGGGAAAAAGAAAATAATGACATACAATATCATTACACGTACAAAGAAAAATTGATGGTTAATCGCAGAGCAGTCCATAAATGTCCGCAAACGTGGCTTCTAAAATGATTAGAACGAGGGCACGTGGCAGTTCATTGAAGCGTGCAGCAACCGATGTTGCCCGATCCCTCGTATGCGCCCGATCCACAGATAATATCGTAATTTTTATAAGCCCCTCTTCCCCTCCACCGATGATCCTCTATTGTTATATCTTGCACCTGCACCTTGTCCAACCCTCGCATCGAGGTGCATATTGACCGACCACTTTCACCGGTAACGGGAGCTTTGTGATCGAACGTCGATCGAAGGGTGAAAAAGGTTGATAACGGGTGGCCTACTTTCCCTAATTTATTTGTCCTTGGACGCTACGTTCCTCGACGATCGTTCCAAAACGGTGTTCCATCTCTCGATCTCGATCTCCAATGGCCGTCGAACCGAGCCACGTGGGCCTACTATGGATCTGGCTGATCCATTCACGAAAGTGTGGCGCGGATCGCTAATTAATCAAACGAAAAAGCGATTTAATTAGCGCAAAGATAGCGTATCTGATTATCCGGCAGCGCAGCCCGCGCCAACGTGAACGCTCGCGTTCAATGTGTACGTATTGCGAAAGTGGCGGCCTAATGATCGCATTCCCAGAAATCCCACGCGAGGGTGGGTGTCGACGACGCACACAACGTACAGACTCGGTGGACATTTCGTGTCGTAGGCGCGTACGTGCCACGGAGAATTATGCCGATCGATGGCGAATTGGTGGCCAACGGACGAAGAAAAGAGAAAGAGAGAACGTGTGATAGATAGTTTTGCATGTTATTTATTATGTGCATAATTAGAGCGAGGAACAACGAGCGAGCTGTTGGAAACGTTCTTCGTGGAGCACACACGATGTCGTTGAAGAAGTCGTCGAGAAATCACGGTTTGCCTTGAGGGAAACTGCTGTTTGCGCGGAACGTTGTACAGCTTTCTCCGTACCGTAAATATAATTTCGTGGGATAAAATAGACAAAAGTAATGAAAAATTGAAAATTCTTGCGGTCGATGTTTGTATAGAATTTTGGGGAAATTAGAGATTTTGTATCGAATTAAATATTAACTGTATTCGGTTCAACTTCAATCTTTTCTTCGTGTGTATATATATATACTATAGTATTGGAAAGACTTAATTTGAAGGAAACGGTATCGATGAAGAATATAATTCATGCATGAAATCAGTTATCTCTATTCATTCGCGAGACTTGACTGATTTATGAGGCATAAATTATATAGTGTATTTTGAACGGAGACTTCAAATATATAGACGAAACTTTCGATTTAATTAAAAACAAATAAAGTTCGATGAGGAAGATAATCGTTTTATAGATTACCCCGACGTTTATTCATGAAGTAGCTAATTCCTGCTAGCAACTATAAATCATCGATGGCACTCGAGGTCGGTACGAGGTAATTAAAATATCATTTGAACGTTCGTGGAGAATTATCGTAACGGTTGCTTAAACCGAACGATTACTTGGAAAACGTTAGATTCCAGGTGTCGAGGAGATACCTATCTCTTATTATTATCCCGATAAAATTGGTAATTAAACCGTTTTCCAGCAACACTTTGCGCGTAATATGTGCTCCTAGTCCAAATGCAGCATATGGCCCGACATGCTCACAGTGCCAGGATACCATCCTTTAAATTCGCCGTTAAAGTGTGTTGCGCCGTTTACAGCTCGTGCCAGATATTTCGCGGGGTTTATCGATCATTCATGCTGACGAGGGGGTGTAGCTCAATCGAATGGGGTCCCTTTCTCCTAGCTTCCATACGCTTCCTGCCTCGTTTCCAATATTCTCAAGAGAGGAAAATATATCTCGTCGATGTTGTATATTCTTTTAACGAAATGATCAATTACGAGTGGAATGGAGATTTCATTCGCCGAGTATCGAATCCGTTTCGAATAATCCTCGTTAATTTTTTTTCCAAACAATATCTATCGTTATATGTCTATATTTTCGTGTCCTGTATCGTCAACACGCGACGCATTTCAAAATTCCCCTTGTAAAATGAATCACCTCGAAATCGTGCACACGCTACATTTAGATTTAAATAGCACAAAAGAACATTCAAGATATTAAGATTATATATATATATATATATATATATGTGTGTAAAATCAATCCTAGATATAAACAAAGAAATAAATTTACAAAGATGTAGATTGGACAGCCAATGCTTAAGAGATCGATAATCTAGAAGATTTATCGATAAACAAAAATTAATAAACGAAGAGGCTTTACGAATGAATACGAAGGAAGACGAGTGTTTGCCTCGTTCCAACCTCGATATAATTTACGAAAGTTCACCCCTTTAGCATCAGCCCTTATTTTCTCTCTCTCTCTCTCTCTCTCGTGATGTAATGGGTGCATAAATTATACAGTTTGAAATATGCTAATGCTAGGCTTAACCGGAGCCGCTATATCAAGGGACGTAATCTAATAAAAAAGTCGGCATCCTCGGAGGAAAGTCCGAGAAACGTTCTCGTATTCAATGCCGTTTCGTGGCCAACGATAAGATCGGATGGTTAAAGCTGCGCGCGCAGCTTTTCTGTATCGCGCTAATTACGAGATCGTTCTAATTAATCGAGAAAAATCAGCATCAAGGTTAATATTAACACGCGCGCGGTCGTATTTATTAAAGGCCCATACAATATTGCCTCTCTTTCGCGATGTACAAGGATATAGATACAATTATTTAATCCCTCGTCGTGATTATAACCGGTTCGTCGATAATATATCGTGTATCCTCTCGAATAAGATATTCGTGAATATTTAATAAAGCGCGAACGTTTTAATATTCGATAAATTATTCCTCGAATTATCGACGACGAGCCTTTCTAACGTAATCTTTTTGCATATTATTATCTTTCACTGGCCATCCTTTAATTTTTCCCTGACGCGTTCCATTAAATAACAATGTGGCCGAATGTCTGTGGCGCGCTCATGAGAATTCAATTCGTTACAACGTCTGAGAGATCTCGTCTTTTTCATTGTCAAGTATTTCTAATCACGAAATGTAAAACATCGTTAATCGTCGCAATCGATGCAGGAAAATGATAGAAATATCCTGAAACCTAATCTTCAAATCTGAGATAACTGATCGAAAGAGAATTGAAATTAATTCCCGTGCACTTATGCTTACAAAAATCAGCTTAAATCGAGAGATAGAATCGAGATAACTTTCGTGAAATCGCAAGAAATTCACAAAAACGGTATTTTGGACCTCGTCCAAACGCAATACGCCGGAACACGATACCTTCCCATTATACATTCCCCATTGTTCCGCCGCGTTTTCAACCCCCCACGAGGAACTATTTGTTTCTTACTTCTAAATAGAAATTCTCGTTCAATTCGGGCGACGACAAGCAGCCCGTTAAATGGTGAAGGAAGGAAGGAAAAGAGCGAGCCACAGAGCAAGGTTTCTCAACCCCTCGTCCGTGAAACTTTGGGAAAACCTATTTCACGAGCTGATCGCTTTCCTTCGAGTCACGTCAGAGTTCGTCTGCTTTCTCCCTTGATTCTTTTTCTTCCTTCCTCCCTCCCCCTCCCCCATCTTTCTTCTTTCTCTCCCTTTGTTTTACTTCTTTCTCAAGTCTTTTCTTTCTTCACGGACAAGGGATCGTTAGTTCGAGATAACAAATTAAGGAAGCAATGATGGAACGAACGATGGAGGGTAGAAGAAGCGGATCTCGCAAAGGTATATTACATTCATTTCACTGGCAAACGACCGATATATCTAATCATTAGAAATCTGCATAATGGTCAGTTAGCGTGTCTTGTATATACGCGCTCTCCACGTATATACACCAGAAATGGTTGTTACCTTCGTCCGCACGTTTGGAAATAGCCTAGGCAGGATAGAATAAAAAATTTTTCGCCTTAACGTTCGTCCAAGTGCCAGTTTTATTCCAGCAATTCGCCATTACCATTCCTGTAAAAAGAAATTTCGAAAGATTGATGCGAAAAGAACGATAGAGCACCGTGATAAATATTTAATCGGTTAAAGATCGATCTGTGCGACGTTAAGATTTTTAGATTCTTAATAGCGAAAGGTATCTTCGTGGAGTTTCGAAAGATTGAAAGAAGGAAATGCTAGCGACATCTATCCGTACCGTACTCAACATTCTCCCCGATCTCAAATGATAACTTGACTTTTGCGGATTATTTTTAAACGCGTGTACAAAAATTGTTTCGACAATGATGATTTATAAAAAAAAATCATCCATTTTCAACGATTTTGTTTAATTAATATTTCCAAAAGAGAGATTCTCTTTCTAATAAGTGTGCATCCACTTAGGATCATCCTCGATTTCCCATAAATTTCCCTAAATTACTAAGTCGTTACATATTCGATGGGGTCAAACAAATAGAAGAACGAAACAACGAGGTTGACCTGACACGTTCTACTTTACATATAATGGGACGCCATAAGTTACAATGTACAGAGGCGGCAATACACCATACTGGTGTGTATATACCGTGGCTTGTTGGCGCAATTGTACACAATGGTTCGAAAACCATTGGTGGACCAACCGATTCGAAAAGTAAAAGAAAAAAAGAGACAGAGAGAGAGAAAGAGAGAAAAGATCACAGAGCAGAAAAAGTCGAAACATTTGGATCCCACTTACCGAGTCGGATACAATGCATTGATTAATGAAGGACATCAAGACCGACACGCGGTACCCGCTAAGAATTTAATATGGGCCAACACCGTGTGATGCCGTCCGAATGTTTTACTAGCGTATTAAGCCTGTCTAACGATGCCCCGGGTGAGAGACGAACATATTTTCATCTTTGATATACGTCCCCTTGTCAAGGATGTCAGGTGGCGGATCCACCGAGAATGATTGCTAATAAAGAAGAAATAATGATCCTATTTCTTCCCCGAGGTTACCTTTCGGTAAAAAAATGTACACGGTAAGTCGGCCGATGTTGTCTCGAATAACTTAATGCTTCATTTCGTATCCCCATCCGTGTCCTATAAAAGGAAAAAAAAAAAATTAGCCTATACCAAATTTTACTTCTACTTTTCTTCTTCTTTTTTTTAATCGTATCGAATAACGGTTTTCAACCGATTAACCTTAATTACCAATCGCTCACGAATCTTTTCGCCAATCTTTTATAATCGCGACGAAATTTATATTCCTTTTGATACATAGTTTCTTCCGGAGCGAATGAAGAAAAAATTCGAATATTTCGAAGCAGTAGGCGAAAAAGTCGTTCAATCTCGATCCATCGTGGCGATAATGAACGCGAAACAATTTCTTGCGTCCTCCTCGAAATCGCGGCGCTGCGGTAAATTCACCGCATCGCGAACAATGCGGCCCGGCCCTCGTTTCGCAGCGGATCTATATATTTTTTGATCCGCTGTTTCGCGAAACTTATCGCCCTACGCTGCCCGAGTTATTGCCGCGTGGATGAGCAAAAGGCATTGTTCGATGTATATTCGATGCAAGGATAAAGTCGCATTGTACGGGATGGAATGGGAGTAAGGACACGCGCCGTGGTACGCGACGTGGGTGAAACGATGATGGACTATTAGTGAACGAGTTACCGAGGCGGAGGAAAAGCGCGGGTTAAGGCTCGCCAGTAGTAGTAATAAAAACGCCTTGAAAATCTGACTGGCTTCCACTCCGCGATTTCCTTTCTCTTTTCTATTCTATTTCCCTTCTCTCTCTTTGAAATAGCTCTGATTAACTTCATTCATTCGTGCTTGTGGAAAATCGCTTGAAATAATTACCGGCAGACTTAATTTACTCGATTCGCTCCGAAAAATTTTCTGGAAATTCATAGAAATTCGGCCTCGTTTGAGAGTCGCGTGTTCTGAAATGAAGCGTGGAACGGAAGAGGGAATATTCATGAATCTTTACCAAGTTCCTTTTTCTTTTTTTTTTCTAGGTTTTTCCATCTAGGTTCTATTAATGGAATTATTAAAAAAGATTCG
This sequence comes from Apis mellifera, assembly GCF_003254395.2. NCBI lineage: Eukaryota > Metazoa > Arthropoda > Insecta > Hymenoptera > Apidae > Apis > Apis mellifera. Next base: position 22,576,990 of record NC_037638.1, read on the forward strand.
GTTGTGTAACATAATTTGGCGACGAGGTGAAATGAAATGTTGTAATGTGCAAATTATTTCTTCAATTATTATCTAACAGATTTATTCCTCCATTTGATAGATCGCAATTGTCCACATCAAATGTTGAGAAAGATATTCCCGTGTATTCCTACAACACTCGTCTCCAAATAGAATAACGTAATAAAATAATGCAATATACGTAATACGATATAAAATATATGATACATTACGAATTGAAATACGTCTACCAGCAGCGGATAAACGTTGGCAAATATGTTAGACATTTTGATCACGTTCCAACGCGTGTACGTGTACGCATGAAATTTCATTTGCTAAGTATTCACCGTCGACGTAACGCAGCATCACGTACTGTAATCGGTCATTCCTACCAATTCGTTATTATCTATGCAAATATGTGAAATATATAACAATTAATTTTATTGATCGCTCGACGCGTATCGGATTGTATTATTCACTCGATAATATTGTTCGCGAATTTTTCTTTTTTTTCTTTTTTTTGCAAAATTTAACGAAGTCTTTCACAAAAATGATATACCATCCTTTTACAATTCGTCGTTCTGAATAATAATAAGAATGTATATACCATCGAAATTCTTCAAGATTTCGCGTACTTATACGTTAAAAAGTTTCGCGATTCTTCTAATATATCGCTGAACTCGAACTAACCCCCCTTACTGGGACCGTCGTCAAATTTTTTTTCCTCCGATCTTTTTCCCTATTATCCGAAATGGTCGTCGCGTACAGCTCGGGCAGTCTGAAAAATATGACCGTCCCCTCCCGCCACTCATAAGACTCGAGATTCAAAATGACGGTAGAAACAAGTAGAAGTATAAGAACGATTCTACTCTCCCGAAAAAAAAAAAAAAAAATTATTCTCTAACGTAATAATTCATCGTAGACACGCAAGAGTTTTGTCAACGAGTTAGAAATCGAGATTTCAAATAAAGAGAGTATATACGTATTAAACAAATTATCCGATTCGGCTGAAGAAATACACAGTGTAGCGATTCGCAAGTACTTGCCTCGATAAAATGCTATATATATTTTTATTAAAATCGATTCGTGGCACAAGGCGCGTGCTACGTACGCTCAAACCGTACGATAAATTACAGCGTAATATCCGTATAGAGGGCGAAACAATGAGAAAGGATCACGTTGGAAGAATAACACCGCGTTTGAACAAGTTTCCCTATAGATACGTACGGTCGCGATGTAAATTCACGCGAGACTTACGCCGCGTGTGGAGGAGGTGGTAGGCGCGAGTGGAATAGAATCGGCGGAAGGAGGGGAGAGACGAGAAGAGGGCGAGAAAGGCACGTGAAAAGCATCGTACTCTGTTGGCCGAGCTTTTGTCGCCGCGTTCTACGCGCGGTACGAAACGAAAGAATGAAATTCGCACTGTCCCGAATGGTATTGTCCGCGGGAGCACTGTAATCGATCGTCGCTCGATGAATGGGCCGAGAATAGAGAGAGGCGAGATCGAAGGATGGAGGAGGTGGGATGCTGCTGCGTGCACGGCCAGATACGCAGAGCCGATTTTTATTGCCAGCCGCCGCTTCTCCACGAGCTTTGTAATTCAGACCATCTATATGAAATCTCCCATCTTTATCCCTTCGTATAAAGGAGAAGGCTTCGGGTATCGAGGAAGTCGATCTCTTAACACATTTTTTTTTTTCTTTTTTTTTTCCTTGGAACGATGGAATGTTCGTCGAAACGAACGATCGAAGGAATAGTTCTCACTCTATCCCGATGGGGTAAGAGAGCAATGAAAAAAAAGTTTCGTTCGGTAATTCGAAGAGAAAAAGAAATAATTCTTTCTCGCGACAACGTTGAAAGCGTGATATATACGCGAAGACGTATAAATACTCGTTTTACAATTTCAACCTCCCCTTCCCCAATTCACCATGAGCGAAGGGGAGAAAAGCAATTTTTAGGTTAAAAGTGGGACGCAAAGTAGCGCGAAAAGTTAGATTATTAAAGTCTCCGAATGGGTGGAGAGAAGGCGTATTATCCGCGCTTTGGTTTACTTCAGATTAAGAAAGTTCAGGGCAGCTCGTTTTCGCGTCAAAACCTGGTGAATCATAATAACGATCCGCAAATTCAACGTGTACTTGAGATATAAAAAAAAAGAAAAAGGAAAGAATAGAGGAAAGAAAGAGAAGGAAAAATGCGAGAACGAAGAGAAAGAAAGATCTGGGGAAAGAGGTTGTATATCGGAATTGCATCGAAAAGTATCTCCCGACGAGCGAATTAATAGTTTTTAACAAACACTCGGTGCAGGATGATTGGCGAATCTATACATCTATATATATATATATATATATATATATATATATACATACAGAAGTTACCGTAAGCGTGTTCGTTCCGTCTAAGTCTCGACCGTTATATTTATGCCAACCCGAAACGTTACTTTCCCACGCGAGGAGAATTACTCGCGTATCTCACGCACGCGCTTTTACAACAACGCTCGACGCTGATCGACGAAATATCAGATCGTACCCGATAAAAATGTCCTGCCTTCGCCGTACGTATGTAGGTACGTTTGTTCTCTCGCGTAATGGAATTATCGTTCCGCAAGCACGCGATACTTCGATTACGTCAAATACTCCCTTTCGCGGCTGCCTCGCTCGCAACCCTCCACTCTGCAACCCACCCCTTCCCATCCCCTCTCTATACCTCCATCCTTGATGCTCCGCGGTTGTTGTCGATGCATATAATTCCTGCTTAGACGCTTAGACCCGGCCAAAATTACGACGCGTCGCGACGGTCAATTACGATCGACGCTTAAGGGTGATTAGAGGAGGCATTTAAGGGGGGACAAGGAGGGAAAAGGATTGGAAGGAAGAGAGGGGAGTCGTCTCGTGATCTTAGTTTTTTCGAGTTCGAAAAAAGGTGAATCGTCGTTGATTCACTCGCGGGAAGGAATGAAAAATCGATGAAAGGAAAAAAAGGGGGGAGGGAAGGAGGGATGGTGAATAGTAGCGACGCGTCGCCGGCAACTTGAATGACTATTCCGGGCACAGGGAAGGAATTTCGTTGGAAAAATCTTTCTCGACGCGAGACAGTGTACAAGCGTGCGTGCAAATGGCATCGGGTCCGAGCGAACGAATGACGGTTTCTTTCTACATTTACATACTATCGTGAAAGGATATACATAGATTTATGGATCCCGATGAAGAAGAATTCTGTTTTAAATGCTCGAAGGATTAAGGAGTAAAAAAAGAAATAAAATATTAGGAATTAGGATAGATTCGTACGGATTACATCAAATCGTAGATTAATAGGCAATTAACCAGTTATGATTTGCATCGAAATTATCCGGCATCGGATGAATGGGACAAAATATCAAAATTAAACGATTCCTATATTGTTATATTGTAACACACACGCATACGAGTTGTTGTAATTGCGAAAAATGGATTGAAACGGTCCATATACCTTTTGATACGCAGTCCTGAATTTTTTAAATTTCAATATAAACTTCAATTTAACACAAAAATTCTATCATAAATATTTACCGGAATATTGTGCCAGACACGAATCGACGAAAAAGAAAAAAAAAGTGAAAGGCGTACGTAAGCTCGAAAAAGAAACGAATCGGTCCTGAGATGTAAAAATGCAGGAACGTAGTACGAGGAAGAAATAGGTCTCTCGCCTGAAGGCAATTTGTCGCGAAAAACTTGACGCGCAATCTGAAAGGAAAACAGAAAGCGTGTAGGGCAATGGCCAACAAACGGTATACGGTATACGTGTGGCCTTTTTGCAATAATATGGAGGGACGATGTGTGCGGCTCGCTCGTCTGCTCCGTGAAAATATTTCACATATTTTTGTTAGGAATTAATTCAACCCGTAATACTCGTTGGCCAGCGTGCTCACCGCTGAAAATTCTCTTGACAAACAACCCTCTCGGCTGCATTCGTAACTCCGCCTCGCTAAAGGGCGAATCGCTTTTGTATTTGTACGCTTCTCGCACAATGTGTACAGGGGTTACGGCGACAGTGTGTATAAGTGAACGGTGAAAACGCGGGCAGATCCGACGAAATGGTCAGCAGTAACTTCCGCCTCTTCCTCGGCAACCTCCGCCCCGTTTGCAATCCCTTACACGCCCGCGCGTCTCTACTCGTGGCACATGGAATTCCTCAAGTTTGCCCAGGGACAGAAATTAGTTGGAGCGACGTAATTGCTTGAATGTATGCGTTCGGCCGTTAACATTATGGCACCTCTCATTACGGTCCTAACAGCAGCTGACACAAGCAGCCAGACGGGTTCATCCCGCGCGTACAGTTTATGTATTGCGGGGACAAAAATTTAAGCGTTGTCCTGGGAAATCCTGGAAAAATTCAGCGATAAATTCGTCCGTTAGTCGTGAGGAATTTTTTCCTTTTCTTTTTTTTTTATTTTTTCTTTTTATTTTTTTTTTTCTTTTTTTATTTTTCAAACATGTTCCAAGCTCGAGAGAAATGCGACCATTGTTAAAAGAGGTTCGATATTACTAGCGACATATTAAAAAAAATAAATAAATGGGAACGCAATGATTAATAATTTTTTTTATCAATAACACATCGGTTAACAATGGTCCCAATTTCGTTGGCGATCGTTATTCGAGATTGACGCGGCGAGAGTGAACACTGGCAAATTATTATCATTCCATTGGGTCATCCCGTTAGTCATGATTAAGCAAATTTCATACCCGACCTATTAATATTAGAGTGGTTGACCATGTCCATTGACGATGTCCACAAAATTCCCCTGGCTAGTATAGAATGCATATACTAACCTGACAACTATCGTCCACTAGCAAACTTCCTCAAGTTGATTAAACCAAGCTTCAGATGTTGCATCACACGTTGAGATAATTTTGTTTCGGACAATTAAACTATTGTTATTTAATCTGTAATAGCTTTTACGAATAATTAAAACTATATAAAAAAAAAAATGGTGAAATTGCTATTGTATTGCTATACAAATTTTAAATAATTTTAAATATGATATTTAATAACTTAATTTAAAAACGAATATTGCTATAACATAATGAATGAAACATAAGTAAAAATAAAGCAAAAAAAAATTATATAATAAAAGAAAATAGATATTATTAATCCTTATAATTCAATAACATTTTACATAAAATTTGAATTTGACATTATATTCATGTAATTAAAATAATAAAAATTTAATTAAAATAAAAATAATAAAAAAATTTTTTCTACATGGATATAATATATTCATGGAACATTTTTAAAAAATCGATACTAGAAATCAAAATAAATACAAAAATTGATTTGATACAAAAATATCGATTAAGACTTATTTATTGTTAAATTATATGCAATTTAAGTTTGTATTAGATGAAGTGAGGCGGAAATAGAACGAAATGACGCGACAGTGGAAAAAGAGCTATCTCACTCTATTTGTATCTCGCTTCATCTACAATCTTCAATTGCTTATAATTTACTGAATAAGTCTCAACCAATGTTTTTGTATATCAACTTTTGTGTTTGTTTTGGCCCCTATAATCAATCCTCCAAAGTTATCTCACGAATATATTAACACTCTATATATTACATACGATTTGTGATTTTAACTTCTTGTAAACTGCCTTTAGATATGTTGGAAAACTAGATTTCTAAAACATCGACTCTGTTTAACATATCAGAAAATACGAACACGAGCTCTTTGCGTACATCTGCCAGAAAGCTCATGATTTGTTTAAAGTAATGGCATTTGCGACAAAAAGTATACAACATTTATATAAAATATACAATGCAAATACAACAACGATATACTCAGCACTTCGTCTACCAATCGCTCGGATATCAGTTGTTCAAATGGCGCAAAGACATTATTATAACACTGAAGGTAAGTAAATACAAAAAATATAACCTTATTATAAACCGAAACACGCGCTAGCCGCATGTTGTTTAGCGTGAAATTTTTTCAATAATATATGAATGAAATAAATCTTTATTAACTTTTTAAATAAATAATACATTAGTATTATATAAATAATTTGCTTTCAAATTTTTAGTTTTTATATAATAAAAAAATATTTTTAAAAAAATAAATAATATATAATAAATAATAATTGTTTATTATTTTTGTTTTATAGCACATAGACCAAAAATAACAGGTAGTCTGACAAATATTCAATCGTCTGGAGGAACTGTGCAATCTTTAACGCAAGATGGATTAGATAATAAAAAGTTAGAAGAAGAAGCAAAAGAAGAAGCAGAAGAAAAAGAAAAACGAGAACAATCGCAAAGAGTGCTTAAATATAGTTTTGCATTCTTGGGAGTATTTACCACTGTTGGACTGTCTTATGTAATATATAATTTAACAAAAGCTAAATATGATGAACATGGAAATATTATTGAAGATGAATTTTCAAATTTACCATTTTATGAAAGAATATATAAAATGCTTAAAAGGGAATTTAATTATTATACTAAGGTATCAAAAGTTTAAAATAAAATTAAAAGCATATTTTAATCGTAACTGAAGTATATATTTTTTAGATGGTTCAAGAACCTAGTAGAAATAAATTACTTCCAGATCCACTCAAATATCCTTATATTCAACCCCCTTATACTTTGGTGCTAGAATTGACAGATGTATTAGTACATCCTGATTGGACAGTAAGTAGTATTTTTTTTTTTTTTTTTTTTTAATATTTAATATATTAAAAATTTTATGAATATTATATTTATTTTTATTATTATCCCAGTATGAAACTGGTTGGAGATTTAAAAAGAGGCCTGGTGTGGATCAATTTCTAGAGGCTATAGCTCCACCACAATTTGAAATTGTAGTTTATACAGCAGAACAAGGAATGGTAATTAAAATTGTCAAAATTATTTTATTTATTATTTTCATATATCATTTATATGTATGACTTAATATGACTTTTGTAGACTGTTTTTCCTATTTTGGATATTTTGGATCCTAATGGATATATCATGTATAGATTAGTAAGAGATACAACACGTTTTGTAGATGGTCATCATGTTAAGGATTTAAATGCTCTTAATCGTGATCTTAGTAAAGTAAGTATAAAATTTTTATCTTGATAAAGTAAAATTTTTTTATATATATTTTATTCATTATATTATTAGGTTATAGTAGTTGATTGGAATCCAAAAAGTACAAAATTTCATCCTGAGAATACTTTACAATTACCACAATGGATTGGAAATGATGATGATACAACGCTATATGATTTAGCTGCATTCCTTAAAAGTGTGTATCTTTTTATATCGTCAATTATTATAGATTATATTTATATATAATTATTTATTTTATTTATTGTTATTCTATAGCTATATTAGCAACAAATGTGGAAGATGTACGAGAAGTTCTTAATTATTATAGACAATTTGATAATCCATTACAAGTTTTTAGAGAAAACCAACGAAAATTTTTGGTAAGAATTATATTATGTGTGTGTGTGTGTGTGTGTGTGTGTGTGTGTGTGTGTGTATATATATATATATATATTGACTATAAAATTAACTATAAATATTATATTATTAAATTTAATTCTTATTATTTATAAAATTTATTTAGATGCAAATAGAAGAAGAAGAAAATAAAGCACAGCAAGAAAGTAGTAAAGTACTTACATCAAAATGGAAACCAACATTTCATTGGAATCGCTAAATCACTAAAAAAATGCAATGTTGTAAAATACAAAAATTTGTAAATTATCATTAACATATTCGTTCATTTTGTCGATACATATTGTGTAATTATTGTATAATTTTTGCTATAAATAAATAAACAAGTAATTCATATGTCGAAATATTTAATTTTATTATTTTATTAAAAAAATATAATTTTACCTTTGTTGTATGTACAATTCTTTAAATATTTTATACCTTCCGTTTTTTTCGTATACTTCCTTTTTTTAAATGTGTAGTTTTAACTTTTGGTAAAAGATCTTGTAATGCATTACTGTCATCCAAGTAAGTTATTTCCATTTCTTGAGATACACTTATTAATTCTTGTGAATTAATTGGTGTTGATATATTCTCCATTTCTTCTTGTGATAAAATTGGTGCCTTTGGATCTGCAGATTCTAACCAACTTAAAACTTTTTGATGAGGTGCTGTTGTTAAAGGTAATGGAACTTCCTCACATATTTCCCACATAGCTAAAAGTTCAGGTGCCAATATATCCATATAAGTATTTAATTTCTCAAAGGATTGTTTCCAACTTGGTTCAAAACAATTAGTTGAATTATGTATATGATTTTTCAATTGTAATTTTTTATTTGTAAAACCTAATTAAATTAAAAAATATATATATATGTATAATATTCAATTTAAATAAATTATATAATTTTTAATTTTTTTAGAATGAAAAAATTATTATTTATTTACTCTTAAAAAAATTTTCCACATTTAACTTATTAGATATTGTAAGAGGCACTATAGTATCTATTTGTACAGATACTGCATTTTCCCAAGCATTTAATAAACAGCATGATTTACCATTAATAAATGAATACTTATCTAATGCAGTATCATGTGTTAAACATTGATAATATATATCTCCTAAAAAACATATTTGTATTAAAATTTTTAATTAGTAAAATACAATAAAGCATAAAAATAAATACATACCAATAGAATTTTGAAGAAATAAAAATATATTCTGATTAATATCTTTAATAATGAAAGATCCAGTATTTGATAATTCAAATCTATCTCTCAAATATGGATTTAAGCACATTCCTTGTATTTGAGATTCATTTAATGTCTCTTTAATATGAGGAGGAGTATATGGAAAATTATATGAATGTGAAATTTCATTAGTTGTCCAAGTATTTACAATAATTGTAGTTTCACCAGCAATTTGACTAGATAAAACAACAAATTCTTTATCTTCTCTAAAAGCATAAGTTTATTATTACATATTTAAATATATTTATAATATATATTTGAATAGTTTATTTAATTTTCTTTTACCTATTTATTACAGAACCAATAAGTGGTGGACCTTTGAATTGATGAATCCATTTTTGTTGAACACTTTTTTGTGGAGAACGATTATCACACATTAAAACACTATGATAAGTTCCTATATATCTACAAAAATTATTTTTACTAGCAACATCTAATGAAAGATATTCACATTTTTCTAAATAAAATTTTGGACATATTGTTAATGTTGGTCGATCAAATGGAACCTGACACATAAAATTAATATATCATTAATTAGATAATTTTATAAGCTAAATATTATATTAATAATAATATATTTATATTAATAATAATAATAATAATAATAATAATAACACCAACAACAACAGATATAATATTAAAAATATTAATAATAAAAAAATATTAATAATTAATATTTGTATTCTTACGCGAATATCAAGATAATGTAAGCAGCATCGATCTACAAATAAAAGAACATTAGGATCTATGGACTGAAATTTTATACTGCTCCATGAATCATCTAATACAGTAGTATTCAATATAGTATTAGAGTTTGTTGGTTTCCTATAAAATTAAAAAATATATATATAAATTTTTCATCTATAGAAATATATATATTTGCAATATTTACATTTTAGTCATATCCCATAATGTCACGCATCTATTAACATCAACTAAACAATATTGATTTGCATTAAGAGGATTTAAATCTGCACTAATATAAGGTATTTTTGATATTTGTGTATGTACTTCTGTAAGATTACATTTATTATCACGTTCAGATAATATATAAAAATTACAATGCTGTTTATATCTACCTAAAATCATACCTAAAATATTGAATTACAAATTATTAATTTCATAATAAAAATTCTATAATAATAAATATATGTATATACATATATATTGAAAATTTATACATTAATATCATAATATCATATATCATATATATATATATATATATATATCATTAATAATTGTTTTCTTTAAATATATGTTACTTACAAATATCAACATTAACATTATGTTTTAATTCATACAATGAACCATTGAGTTCACATTTAGCTGCTTTTTTAAATAAAGGTTTCCATAAAAACTCTTCTATATTATCAAGAGGTGTACTTACTAGAAATAAATTAAAACAAAAATTATATTGCTAATTATATTGCTAAATTATGAAGAACAAGAAATATTATAATAATAATAATAATAATAATAATACCTAATTCTCCCATAAATGGAAAAAGTAAAATGTCTTTATTATGTAAATTTATATGATTCATAGATCCACCAGTATAATACCAATTATAAGCCTAAAAAAAATTTGATTTTGTATTATAAAATTTTAATAGTTTTATTACAAAAAGATTTAAAACTTTAATTTTTATCTTACTCCTTTAAAATAAGGATCTGGATCTTTATCAATAACTTGTGCTAAATCTGCAACATATTTAGGTATTTTGGCAGTAATTATATCTTTCATATGATTCCATTTTACATCTTTCTTATATATCAATTTTAAATCTAAAAAATATAGTTATTATAAATATAATTTTTTTTATAAAATTTTATATTTATTATTAGATTTACCTTTTTCATGTTTCAAATAATAATGTTTCATTCTTTCTATATCCTTGTTCATATAATTCTTAAGAATAACTAATTCTAATGTAGGATCTTCTTCATTCAATACTATATAATTTATAAATATACATAAATATAATATATATTATAAAAATATATCTTATAAATTATTAATTAATTAAATATACTTACCATTTCGAGATAATTTAGCAGGTGGTAATAAAGGTTTTGGTAAATCACAATGATAAGGATATTCTTGATATTGTTCTATAACATTTTCTAAATCAGAATCATCTACAGAAAAATTAGTATGTAAATTATGTCCAGGTACCAAATAATGAGGATAACGTTTTAAAAATGCTAGTTTTAATTTATCTTTCAAATTTGTTTCTGCACGTTTATATGATTTTGATGTTAAAATACTTTGCTCCTCCATTTTTATTATTTCTTATTATTAGTAATGTTTATTACATTTAAAAGTTATGTTATAAAAATAATTCTTTCTTTATATGTAAATTTTTTGTTACATTTCTTTTTTTATAGATAATTTATTAAAAATTTTAAAAAAGAATTATTTTGTAATAATAATACAAAATAAATAAAATTATTTAAAAAAATAAAAAGCTTTTATTTTTTTTATTAATATTTCATTTATTGTGTATTTTTAATACACATTACAATGTTAATCAATATTGCTAATATCAGAAATATTGCCAAAAAAATGTTTATAATAACATATACACGTGTGTTTTCAAAATTATCATAGAATATAAAATTATATTAATGTAATCCGTTTCGAATATTTACCTATAGAAAAATCTATTGCAACGCCCTCTACATTTTATAAATTACAATTAATAACTTTTCAGTTACAAATATCTTTGTAATATAATTTTATTAAAAAAATTTTACAAAAAAAAAAACAAATTCTATAAATATTAAAAATCTAACAAAAATATATAAAAATCAATTTTTAATATATATAATATAATTATTTACAATGAGTTTTATATTTCGAATTTAGTTTAATTAGAATTTTTAATTTTAATTATAATATATATAATAACTAAAGATTGAATACTTTTATATTTCAAATTGTTGATAAGAAAAAAAATCACAAAACTACAACAGGGAGAATTAAAGGATTTAATGATATTTAATTTTTTATTTAATAAGTGTAATGCAGTTAAAAAATACAAATGTACTTTTTTTTAATTTTAAATTGCACAATAGAATACATTTCAATTAATCATTCAATTATATTTCAAACATAAATTCAATACATTTTTAATAATTTTTTCATGATAAATCTTATTGTACTTTACAGGATATTATAAGTAGCGAATTATTTAATAAAAAATAAAATATAATTATGCAATAAATAAATTTTATACATGTCAATAAAATTGATATAATTATTGAATATGTGCAATACAAAAAAATATTTATATAAAAGTATTGAAATTTAAATATAATTTATTCAGTCTGATTTTTATGTGCTTTAGCTACAAATGATCTGAAAAAAAAAAATATAAAAAATATTACTAAACTTTATAATAAGATTATATTAATAGTTAACACTTACTTGATTACATTAGGCAAATTTTTATAACGACATATATATTTATGTCCAAGGCCATATAATGCATCAATTCTTGTCATTTGAATGCTATTTGTATTATTTCCATGATAATTTATTGCTGCTTTAAACAACTAAAAGCAGCAAATTTTTTAATAGTTTTAATTATTATGAAATTTTATAAAAAAGAAACATATTTGTACCTTTTCACCTAAAGCAAATGGAATGATATTATCATCTTCTGCATGCAATATCATAATAGGACATTGAATTTTTTCTACATGTTTATCAGATTCAAAACGAAGAAAATTATCATAAAATGGTTCAACAATTATCCAATGAAACCATGGTAAATGTTTGAATATCTAAAAAGAAATTAAAATTTTTTAAATTATTAGAATTTTTTTATTGATTAAATTGATTTTAAATAAATATAAAGGAACCATGTTTTTTTTAATTAATTATTATTCTTAAAAATACCTGTGCTAAAGGATGTTCACTTAATTCATCCGCTATATTATTAAATGGTGATTCTAAGAACAAACCTGCAGGTTGAACTTTTTTTATTGCTAATAATGCCAATACATGAGTAGATACTCTATAATATAATAAAAATCTAAGTTTTAATTTTATCATTAATTTTATCACTTTATATAAATATAAATTTATACCCAGTTCCTAATGAATGTCCCCATACAAAAACAGGGGTTGTACCATTTACTATTTTTAATAGCCATTCAAGTACATATTTACTATCATTAACAACCCCCATTTCAGAAAGTTCTGCTTCTTCACTATCACCATAGCCTACATTAAAAAATATTGCAATCAAAAAATATTTGAAACAATTATTTACATAAATTTTTTATATAAACTTCTTTTTTATAATTATAACATTTTTATCTTACCTCTGTAATCAAAACATATAACATGATAATCTAAATTCTGAAAAAGTTTATATAATTCTAAACGATGACTACTTGCTCTATTACCACTATTACCATGCATATAAAGAAAAATAGGTTGTTTAGCATTTTTTAATACAGCTTCATAATCATTAGCAGTTGTAATAGTGGAATCATTTAATAAAGATTGAGGTAGTATTTGCCTAAAAAAATAATATATAATTAATATAAATAAATTGAAAATATATATTTATTTATCAATTATCAACCATAATCCTATTTTCACTTCTTCATCAGTTTTTAAATAAAAATTTCTTGTTCCTTTCATTCCAACTGATTCTGGTTTTGAAAAATCTACATTAAGTGGCCATTGGACTAAAAATATATCATATATATAATTATATTTATGAATAAAAAAGTTTATTAATAATCTATATAAATAAATTTAACTTACCAAAATTTAAGAAAAGAATCTTTTTTTGGAAAGCATAAGAATAATGAAATATAATAGGTAAAAGTCCAAATATAACAAGATATGTAAATATTGATACCTTCATAATCCAAAATAAATATCTGTAATGAATATATTTTAGTATTATTATAAATGAATAATTAAACTTTAATATGTACATTTATTTAGTAGTAATATTCTTTATTTAGAAGAATAAAATAATTTTAAAACAAATTACATAAATTATACTATTATATTAGTATATTTATTTGAGTTTTATCAATTATCTCTTTTTTTTAAATATTAACTTTTTATAAATAAATAATTAAATAAATAAATATACAAATAAAATACAATATATAAAAAATATATATATATAAAATAATAAATATAATAAAATATAATAATAACAATAAAATAAAAAAAAAAGATATAAAAATAAAATATATTTATATAAGTAAATAAATAAATAAATATAATTATATATATAAAGAGATATAATTATATCTCTTATTATAAAAACATTATGTCTTTTTAATTTTAATTTTATAAGGATTTATAAATTATTATTTAATAAATTAATATTACAATTTAAATAAAGTATAAAATTTATATCTATAATTTAAATAATGTTACATATTATTTGAAATTTATTCAAATTAAATAAAACTCAAAAAATTTATTTTATAAAATAATTTTTAAGATATTCAATATTCAATATCATTATAAAAGATTAAAGTGAAAGATTCATATTTCATATTAAAAAATGATTTAAAAAAAATAAATAATATATTATTATATTTAATAATCCTTTAATTATTGTTTAGTAAAAAAGACAATATATTTTAAAATTATATAATAATTAAATATTAATATAAAATGCTTATTAATATATTAAAATAAAATTTTTTTTCTTGAAATATATAAAATTTTAAAATTGTATTAGATAAAATTATGTTAAATAAGATATTCTCTTAGTGAGAAATAGAAATTTTTTTTATTTTAGAAGTTATATTATAAAATTATTAATTCTAATAAAAAAAGATAAATGTGTTGTATTATGATTATAACAAAGAGACTTACATTTTTGTATACCAAATATCAAGAGCGGCGAAAGGTAATATTGCTGCTAATAGCAGATAAGTTGTCTGCATATTTGTTAGTAGCTATCAAACACAAGGTGCTTTTTTAAGTTCCCCATTAATGTAATTTATATGTGTCATTATAAACTACTAATATATATTAATGATGTAATAATAAATATATAATTTGTTTAAACATGCATAAAAGTATAATTATATCCATATTTATATCATTATATCCATAGATTATATTTTGCAATAAATTATTATTAATATCAAAAGAAATTTAGAAATTTTCTGATATATATTATTTTAATATTTTTTATTATTAAATTACTTATGTAAATTAAAATGCAAATTTAATAGATATAGATGAATAATGAAATCATTGATTTCTATAATTTCAAAAATTGAAATTTTTAAAAATTTAATTATTATTAGTATATAATTTATTAATATATAAATATAAGATTTAATATTACAATCTACATATTTTTTTATTAATAAAATTTTATGAATATCTAATATAATTTTGTCATTTTTTTAAAATAAAATACTAAAACTTCAGATATAGTCATTTTGATTATTCTTACTTATTCTTATATTGTTATTTTAGAATTCTTTTTAAATGTAATCATTTTTATTTTATTTCATTATATTTAATGAATTTAGTATTAAGAATATAACATAAAAAAAGATTGAATTTATAATATTTATAAATAAAAATATATATTATATATTTATTATTAAAATATTTAAATTAGAATCAATGAGTTCATATTACATGAAATAATAAAATTAAATTAGATTTATCAAAATATATACAATTTATTGCATATATAATTTTTGAAAATTTTTTTATTAAATTTTTTATTAAATTTTTTTATTTTTATTAAAACTAAAAATAAATTTTCAAATCAAACTAATAAGCAAGCAAATAATTATATATAATATTGATGTAAAAAAAAAATATATATTTGAAAATAATAAAAATTATGACATTCATATTGTATGAAAAAAAAGTTATAATATAAGAAATAGAATACTAAAAATTAAAAAATTTTTTAAATAATTAATAATTTAATAATTTAATGTAATAAAATTTTTTTAAAGTGGAAATAATTACACTTATCGATAGTTTAATCAATTTAAAATACTAATTAAATTGATGTATCAAATTGTTAGTATTTATTCGTAAATTTATACGATTGTATATGTATTAAATCTAAGATTAAAAAATATATGATCAAATAAAAATAAATGATTAAAATCAAGAATAATACCTCTTTTTAAAACATTTTTTTGGTAACCAATGTACCATAGTAATTGCAAATTAGTGAAATTTCTGCAAACAACGTATCTCTATCTATGAAGTATAAATATTTATGTAATTACGCTTTAATTATAATTCTAATTTATATACTTATTCATAATAAAAAGTAGTATAGAAAGTAAAATAAATTTTTAAAAATCATTTTTATTCTAACTTGCAAAAAGAAAATTATTCAAATTTTTCATTTTAATACCACCATATTTAATGATAAAACAATCTCATAAAAATATAAGATATATGGAATGTCCTCTATGTCACATTAATTACATAAAAATATAATGAAACATAAGTTAATAAGTTCTATAAATTAATAATTATTATTTTCCAAAAATTTTTTTAAATATATTTTAGTAAATAATCATAAAAATAAAGTTATAATAAACATCATGTTATGTTTTAATCTATAAAGTTTTTTAATTTTTGTTTTATAAACTATATAATAAAATAATTGTACATAATGCTATAAAAATCCTTGAAATATATTAAAGTTGAATATAACTATCATTTCTCTAAATATTAATATATATCTTTTTTATTTTATAAAAATTGAATTATAGAATATAAAAAAAGTTTAAAAATAAATAATAATATTTAAATGTTATATTAATAATAATTAAAACATATGAAATATAAAAAAGTAAAAAAGTAACTTAATAGTATTTTGTTTCATAAAATTCTATAAAAATTTAGTTTATGGTTATTATTTGCAATTGGATTGGTTGATTTATTTTGAAATAAATAAAATACAATGTTCAATTAAAGTGTAAAAGTGTACATCAAAAAAACTTTTTTATTTTATATTTTATGTACAATAGATATAAATATTTAGATTTACTTGTAAACGTACATTTATTACGATTATCGATTCATTAAATCTCATCAATAGTATAAATTTATTAGATACTGTGTATCAAAAAATAAATTATAAGATAAAATTAAAAGGTAAAATTATAAAATTTTTAATATAATATTTTAAATATAATTTAAAAAATATTTAAAGAATATTAAAAATAATGCATAATAAAAATTAGAAATGATAAAATTATCTTAAAACGATTGATTCTAACCTCATTTAAAAAAAAATAATATCATATAAATAAATATTTATTTTTTATATATAATATAAATTTACAGATGAGTCGCAAAGAAGCATTATCTCAATTTATCCAACAGATACATGGACGTCCTGTTGTTGTAAAGTTAAATAGTGGTGTAGATTATAGAGGTAATGTATTTATGTATATTATTATATATAAAGTAACTTAAAGTAATTTAATAATTAAAAAGTTATTTTTATTTTGTAGGTGTTTTAGCTTGTCTTGATGGTTATATGAATATAGCACTTGAACAAACAGAAGAATATGTAAATGGCCAATTGAAAGATAAATATGGTGATGCATTTATTCGTGGTAATAATGTATTATATATTAGTACACAAAAACGTAGAACTTAAGTAAAATAAATATATAATTTATATTATGATCTCTTTATTTATTTCACATTACATAAAAATCTAAGAAGTATTCTTCAAAAATCTATAATAAATAATATGTTTAACATATTTTTTTTTTCTAATTGCTATATCGATACTTTTAAAGAATATAAAATTCCTTAATGACTTTTTTACAAGTTATATTATAATATTTATATTCTTAGATCCATTATTGTTTAAAGTATTTATTTTTTAATATATAATTATACAATTTACTATTTTCTGATTATGCAATACTTTTTCAAGCTTTCATTTAGTTTTTTTTTGCATTTCTTTAAATTTTACAATCTTTTTTTTTTTTTTTTTTGATAACTTTTCCAATTTATTTTTATATGTTTTTTTATCTTATTATTAAATTGTGAAAAATTAAATATTAATTGTAGATAAAAAATTTAGGTTCTAACTTTTTCAAGATTTTTTATTTAATTTTTTTTTTGCACTTCTTTAAGTTTTGCAAGTCTTCTTTGGATAGCTTGTTGTCTATTTTTTTCTATACGTTCTTTTACTTCATTACTTAATTGTGAAGAATTAGAAGTATTAGTTGTAACCAAAGAATTTGTAGTATTAGATTCTGATAATAACTTATCAAATACATCATCATTAGTTGTAACTATATTAAATGAAGATTGTTGCATAACTTGCTTTTGTTTTTCTATTTGTTCTGCAATCAATAAATCAAATTCATCAATAGGTTCATCTTGCTCTTTATTTTCTTCTATATCTATATTATTATCCTGGTTAATAATATCAATATCTTCATTGATCATATCTTGTCTATATTTCTTTATAAATACCTGAAGATCCTTTTTAGTACCTAATTTTTCTAATCTTTCAAGAAAATCATCAAAATCTAATTTAGGAAATAATCTATGTCCCCAATGTTCTAATCTTTTCATAATTCTATCCAAATCTAATTTTTCATATCCTTTTTCATAATATTTAAAGCCTTCAAAATATTTTTCAATAGTATGAATTCCTTTAGGACCCTTTAAACGTTCTGTATTTAATTTAGGCAAAGGATTTCTTACTATATGTTTTTTAGATGAAGTTGATGGATCAATTCTTTTTACAGTATTTTCTTCTTTACTTTCTTCATTTTCAAAATCTGACTTTTGTTGAATAATATCTTCCTCTGACTCTTGATTTTCATATTGAACTATTATGTCATGTTCATTTTCATTACAATCAGAAGTATCTGATAGCGTCGTCATATTCAACAAGTTGTATTCCCACTTTTTTATATATAAAATACTAATTCTTCATTTAATACTAAATTTTTTAGAAAATTCTTAAATATAAATATTTAAATGCAAGAAACTCTGTAAATTTTCTTCTCTTCTTAAATAATATACGTTTTTTAATTATACAATTAAATTATACAATTGTAAAAGTAATCTTGCCGGTTAATGATATATGTAGGTTAGCTTTTATAATATGCACATTTATATTTAAAACTCATTATCATTTTGAGAATCACAACTGTTATTTCCTTTGTCCATAAATTTATCGAATTCGCCAGTTGATTTATTCATTCTTTCTAAAAGTGATACCAATAACTTTTTATTTAATCTATCAGTTTGCGTTATTTCCCGCACAACAGGTTCATAATTTGTAACCGGAGGGCGTTCCGTTATTTGTAATTTCTGTAATGTATCATTCTTTTCTTTCATAGGAGTTCCTGGCATTTTAAATTGTTTAATTAAATTATTATGTTTCACTATCACAATTTAATTTTGGTTATATGATAAATTAATAATCTTATGCGTGACAATAAAATTCTTTAACCTATATGAACTATAGTATATATATATATATATATATATATATACTATGCTATCATCTTCTGCGCATGTGATAACTTGATTTTTTACATTTGATTTTAAATAAAACTTTTAATAATTAAAGTTTAATTATCATGTATACTGTGAATTTATTTAATCAAATTATATAATATTTTTAAAATTAAACTTATTAATAAAATAATTTATTTAAAAAAAATATAAAATTATTATATAAAAATTTCAATTTTCCAATATATATATTTTCAATATATATTTATTTATTATATATTTTGAATTTAAAAATTTAAATAAATTAAATTTAAATTTAATTATTTAAAAATAATATATAAAAAGCAATATATTTTATAGAAAAATTAAATTAAAAAGAATATTAAAAATTTTTTTATATTATTTTATTACAGATAAATTATTAAATGAACTTGAACTTCTTTTATATTTCTTAAATATATTAATGTGTTAAAAATTTTTATAGAATATATTTAATATAAAGATATATTAATGAATGAATAATTTTTATCATTATTATCATTTTTATCAATATTACAATATTAATATTACGATTAATATTAAAAAATATATTTTATAATAAATTTAAACTTGATATTTTTCATTTTATATTAAATTTTTCTTGTTTAAATCATTATATTTTATTTAATGGTAATTTTATTATAAGTTTGAAATATATTATTTATAAATAAATATCATGACATTCATATAATGACATTCATATAATATATTCATATATTTATATAATGAATATAATGACACAAAAAGTGATTTTTTAAAAAATAAAGAAAACTTATTTTATTTAATGAAATTTGTAATTAAATAATGAAAAAAATATTTTATATATTTAATAATATTTTTTATATATTTGAAAAATTATAAAAATTTTATAATTTATTGTATTTCATTATTACAATGTTATTAAAATATCGGTATTGTAAATAATTACTTCAAAATAATATATCGAATATGATTTATGAATAGTGAACAATGATTAATGAAAATATATTCCTTTATATATATATATAGAAATAAATTCATATATTTACATGTATCTATAATTTATTAAAATTTTTCCTTGTTGTAAGTTCTTCTTATGTATGAATATAATGAAAGAATTGCAATTGGTTTCAAGTATGATATCCTATATCAAATAAATCGTAAGTTGGCTATGGATTAGCGCGGCAAACTCAGAGTTTAATCAGTATCACTGCAACGTCTGTGCAGTACGGAGTTTTTAAGTAGAAGAAATCAAAAACTACTTTGAATTGTACGTGAATTTAAAATCATAAAATCATCATTTAAAAAGGAAAGGTAGGTTTTAAATTTTGATTATTAATAATTGAATATTTTTTATTATTTATAAAATTGTCAAATATTATATTTATATAGAAAATTAATAATGTATTAATTAATAAATCAATAATAAATACAAATGTAATGAAATATTAATAATATTAACGATGATTTTAAATAATTTATTAAATATTCTATAAATAATCAAATAAATTTAATGATTATATTTTATTAAATTTGAAATTACATTCATTATTAATTACATTCATATAACATTCATTATTTGCGATTAAATTCATCAATATTACGTGATTTCTTTTGATTTCAAAATAACATGACTTCGAGGTGGCGTGATCACTAGTAACGGGTTTAAGTTCATTCCCCACTTTTCAGATTCATTGAAATATGAAGAAAAACAATGAATATTTAATATATATAAGATATTATCTGCAAAATACAAATTTTGAAAAGGACTTATATGAATTTAAATATGACGAAGAAAATTATATTATTTTAAGAATTTATTTATTTTTTTAAATATAATATAAACTGTGCATTAAATTTTATATATGTTACATCTTCGAAGAATCGACCAATTATAAACTTCAATGTAGATGAAAAAATGACTATTAATTCTAAATGATGAATAATGAATTTGATAATTAATCTATGAAATATTAATGTTTTCTTTATACATTTATACATTCTTTTGAATCATTAATTTAATATATATATAAATATAATAATTTAATATATATATAAATATATTATATGTAAAGTATAATGAAATGGTTTTAAAACAATAAAAAAATGATTATCAATATATTAAATGTCTTTAATTTTCAAATAAAAATATTTTTTATTTTAATTATGAACAAGTATTTAAAAAAAAATTTATTATAATAAAGATCGACTGAACTAAAAAAAAATTGATATTTAATTTTTTTTTATAAAATATTTACTAATCTTGTTACTAACTTTATTTAAATGTATAAAAATTTTAATAATAGAATTCTTATAAATATAAAATATATTGATAATATATAATTTTTGGAATAAATAAAAAATATAGTGATTTTAAAGTTATTCATGTATTATTCTATGATTGGATTAAAATAATTTGATAAAAACAAAATAATAAAATAATAAAATGATAATTCCACATAATAATTTATATTTATAGATAATTTATTATTTAAAAATAGGAAAAGAAAAAAAATTTCTTTATACCATTAATCATTTTAAATTTAGATCTTTATTTTCATTTACTACATTATCAAATACATTATAATTTTTTAATTGAAAAAAATAAATTATTCGAACTATAGACCCACTTTCTACCTTCGAATCATTGACATTTAACGGTACTATTCTCAGCAGTACAAAAAGAAAGGAAATGAGAGAAAGAAAGTTCTATAACAAAATTGTTAATAATATTGCATTTATCTTGTTATTATGTCTTAAATTCATAAATCTAAAAAAAATTATCCTTTTTTATTGTATGTAGTTCATCAATTTTTAATTAAAATTAGTAACTATAACAATTAATTCGATCAAAACTAACTTTTTTTTTTTAAATTTATACAAAAATTCCAAATTTCATTATTTTATTTAATATTGAAATCAATACAATTACAAGTAAAAAATTTGTATTTATATTTTGAATCAAATAATTAATATTTTAATTTTAATTATGTAATAAGTGAAAGTAAAGATATATATATATATATTCAATATATATATATTGAAATCTATATAATGTTTTTCTCAAGTTTTATTTGTTTTCAAAGTAATTTAAATTTGTAATTTTAATTTGTTAATGGAAAATTACTATTTGTTATATAATCAAAAAATATCAATTTTATGTATTTTGTGTTTATCATCTAATGACTCTGTTTGCATGTTCATTCTTGGATTTCCGAAATAAATTATCATGTCAATTATAAATGCGTTTCATAATTTAATTTTTCATTTTTTTTTTATTTTCTTATATTTTCTAAAAGATTAATTATTTCCGTGATTATTAATTAATTATATTTTTTTATTTTTTCATTAATATAGATGACAAAGCAAACATATAATATGTTTACACTTTTAATTTAACAATCAGTTAACAATTAATTATTTATATTAATAATTAATATAAATAAAAAAGAAATAAACTATTCAATGCTTAAATGTACTACCAAAAAATATTATTCTGTTATTCACTTTCATTAATTAAATTGTTTTCTTACAGATTAAATAAATTCTGTGAAATTTTATTTTTTAAAGATACTTTTAAAAGTATTTTATTAATTTTAAATAATCCATAATAAATGGAAAATTGAATTGAATATAAATAATTATTTAAATTAATATTTTGTAATTTAAATATATTACTCTTTTAAGACTGATAAATGATAATCACATTATAATGTAATTCAATGATCTATGATAAATGCGTCAATTAATTCCTTTATGCTATTTAAAAATATTTATAATTGCATTATATCGCATTTCCTTTATTATTTTTTAGTTTTTTTATAAATCTTTTATATATTTTTATAATAATCTTAATGAACAAATTTTTTGAATACAATAAGATATTAAAAAAAATATATTATAATTCTATAATAATTAATATAATAATTCTTATTTTTATAATAATTATTATTCTTATAAATCAATTATATTGATGTAATAAAACAATAAAATTTATAATTTTTATAAATATATATATATTATAAATATATTATAATAACTTCTTTCGATTCTCTTATCTAATTTATAATATATCTCCAGAAATAAGTTTTTTAGTAGTATATTAAAAGTTTTTTAGTAGTATATCAAATTGCTCAATGATATTTATAGTCAAGAAAATTGATAATCATTTAATTTTTAAATTTGAAATTCAATTTTTTTTTAAATTAATTTTTAAATAAAATAAATTTATTTTTAAATAAAAAAGATTTATTTTACATGTTTAAATATGAATTAATTTTCATATGAATTAAAATTAGCTCCTATCGATTCATTCTAATCAGAAGTCAACAAGTTAATTACATTTGTAATTTAAAAAAACTTTTAAGATTTAATGTATCTGATAAAATAAAGTTTTAAATAAAAAAATTTTTTTTTTTCGATTTTTTTTCGATTTTTTTTATATATAGAATCATTATCAGTCTTTTGGATCATTAATTTAATATATATATAAATATATATAAATATAATAAATTTTAAATGAATTAAAATAAAATTTATATAAATGTATAATTTATAAAAATATTTATGAGAATGATGCAATATGTAAGAATACTAATATAAATGACGCAATATGAGATGATAAATAGATGATAATTTATTAATTAACTAACTAAAAAGAAAAAATTATCAAAGTATCAAAGTATCATATAAGTAATTTTAAAGATTAAAGATTTAGTAAGAAAGATTTAGTAAAAGAGATATATATATATATATATATATATATATATATATATATATATATATATATATATATATATATATTATGATTTACGAGTGATGATTACGAGTAAAAAATTCTAAATATTAAAAAATACACGCTTATTAAAATATTATCAAATTATAAAAAATATTATATTCGTGTAAATTAATTTTTTTTTTTATTAAATTATATAAATTACATTATAGAGTTATATAAATCAAACTTTTATTTCTATTTTGAGCATATAAATTATCAAATTTATCACAAAAAATCACAAACAAAATAATTTTTATTTATCACTAATTACATCAAATATATGAGATTTATATTTAAATATATTGTTAATATATTGAAATAAAATGATAATTATTAAACTTCATGAAATATAATATTTAAATTTATGATAAAATTAAATTAAATTATTATATATCATTATTATTTATGATTTATATTAACTATATTCATATTCGAAAATGTTATTTATGCCAAAATATTTATTATAAAACAAATTAAATTTTAAATTAACTTTTAGTTTCACTTAATTATGTATAAAACTTACTATATTATGTTATTTTAGATAATGACGACGATGCAGCCAATTCAAACAAATGGAATAATAAAGGATTTTATGATAAATGAAAAGGTGTGATAATTAAAAAAAAAATTAAATAATTTTTTTTAGAAAGTTTATTTCTAATATCATTCATCATAAATCTATCAGTATATTTTTTTCTTTCATCTTCGATCTTAATAAGTTTAAAACTTGAAAAAATTATGGCATTTTAGAAAAATTTTTTTCATTATTTCATTATATATAATTATATATATTATATATAATTCTGACAATCGGTTTTAATTTTTAAATTATTCATAAAAATTTTTTGATATGACTATCTATTGAATTCTGTGCTTATGTGTATGTATTAATGCAGCAATACGTCTACATATATATATTCTTCTAAACTATTTATTAAATTTTAAATAAAAAATGAAGTTCTCAAATATATCATGTTTTATTTATATAAAAAATTTAAAAAAATATGTATGTAATAAGATAAGAGATGATCGCATAAGAACGTAAACAATGTATAAGCAAAATTCAATAGTAATATCATCATCATCATCATTAAATAATTTTAATATCAAAAGTTTTTTACGAATAATTCGATAATTAAAATTAATTGTTGTTATATATAAAAATTTATATAAAAATTATATAAAAAAAAATTATTTAAAATAATGTTCTTTATAATATATTTCAAAAATCATTAAAATTGATCAATCATTGATACGGAAAAACATATCAACAGGTTCGTCTCATTCATATTTATATAATAAAAAAAATAAAAGAAAGAAAAAAAAAAAGTTAAAAATTAAAATTTTTAATCTTATAGGATAATATAAAGGACAAAAATTTTATACATTACAGCGAAACTGGTCTTGATGGTAAATATCCAAATTTTTAAAAAGGTAAAGATTAAATTATAAAGCACATATTTATTTCACTTATTTTATTTATAGGACCTGATCAAATTTTACCTGCTGATAGTTTTAAGACCACAGAACACAATGGACGTGTACGAATACAATTAAATAATGAAGATGTTAATTCAATGCCTATATCAATTCCTGGATTAATGTCAAATACAGCAAAGAAATATTCTAATCATTTAGCTTTGGTGACAAGACCTGATGAAAATGGTATAAGAAAAACATATACATATAGGTAAGCATTCTATAGAAATAAAAAAAAATTTAATATTTAAAATTATGAATTATTTGTTTTACTAATATATATTTTTAGTGAATATGAAAATCAAGTGAGAACTGTAGCCAAAGCTTTCTTAAAATTGGGTTTAGAAAGGTATCATGGAGTTTGCATTTTAGGATTTAATAGCCCAGAATGGCTTTTTGCAAATCTTGGTGCAATATATGCAGGGTAAATATTACATATATGAAGAATAAGAAAGATAATATATCTAACTTTAAAATCATATTCTTTAAAAATAATTTATATGATTAAAAATTTTCTTATTGTTTAAATTTTCAATTAACAAATTAAATGAATAAGTATTTTCATAGTAATAATTTAATTAATTTATCAATTAAAAATTTAATAAAAAAAAAAATTCTTATATGTTTAATTTAATTAAATTTAAGAAAATTAAATTATATAAATTTAAACTTTATATTTATATTTAAACTTATTATTTTGGATCCTTGTATGTGAAAATGAAAAAAATTTACAACAATATTTTATTCAAATATTTTATATAATAAATATTTATATAAAATATAATTAATAAATAATATAATATAATTTATAATTTTTTTTAGAGGATTTGCAGTTGGAATATATACTACAAATAATCCAGAAGCATGTCAACATTGTGCTATAATCAGCAAGGCAAATATAATAGTTGTTGAAAATACAAAACAATTAGAAAAAATACTACAAATAAAACATAATCTTCCCCATTTGAAAGTAATTGTTCAATACGAAGGCAAACCAGAAGAAAAAGATATTTTAAGTGTAAGTTATTTCATATGATATCAAATCTATTATTAAACTATTTTTAATAATAATTTTTACTTATTAGTGGAATGACTTAATAAAAATTGGCGAAGCAGAATCTGATGTCAAATTAAATGAAGTTTTAAAAACAATTGCTGTAAATGAATGCTGCACTTTGGTTTTTACAGTATGAAAAATCAATTTTTTATAAGATTTTAATATTAAAGAATATTTGTTTAATTATTAAATTAAAAAATGAAATTACAACATTTTTTTTACAGTCAGGTACTGTTGGAAATCCAAAAGCTGTAATGTTAAGTCATGATAATTTTTTATCCAATGTTCGAAGTATGAGTATGGCTTTGGAATTGAAAGAAGGTTACGAAACTTTAGTTAGTTATTTACCATTATCTCATGTTGCAGCACAGGTAAATATAAATTTATAAATTTTTATGATTGTTGACATAATTGAAAAACAAGAAAGTTCCATATTTGATATTAATTGACTAATAATTACATTTGATACTAATCTGTAAAAATGAAAATTTTTATTACATAAATTTGTAAAATGAATATTTATTATTAAAATTACCGATGTGAGCGATTTCGAAAAATACAAATTTTAAATATATAATATTATTATAATTATGTATTTTTTAATAATTCCAGGTAGTTGATATATATTTCATGTTATATATAGCTGGCACAATATATTTCGCAGACCAAAATGCACTTAAAGGTAGTTTAGTTAATACTTTGCTTGTGGCACGACCTACCACATTTGTAGGTGTACCAAGAGTATGGGAAAAGATTTATGAAAAAATGCAAGCAGTTGCAGCTAATAATGGATTTATTAAAACATGGATTGCTTCATGGGCAAAATCACAAGCACTTTATTATAATATAAATAAAATGAATGGCAATGATCGCAAACATTGGAGCTATATAATTGCTAAATGTCTAGTTTTTAATAAAATAAGAGCAGCACTAGGTTTGGATAGATGTAAAATGTGTATTAGTGCAGCAGCACCTTTAAGTTCCGAAATTAAACAATATTTTTTAAGTTTAGATATTCCTATATTAGATGCATATGGAATGTCTGAATGCAGTGGTGCACACACTGTGAACACACCAGTAAATTTGAAGTAAGTATCTATTTTTATATGGAATATTCAATTTAATTTTGATATTATATTAATTAATTTTGATAGTTATAAATATTTTTAAAATTTTTGTTTTTTTACTGAAAAAAGTTCAAATAAAAGTTGAATGTTTTAAGAAACATATATTTTAATATAATTGTTTTATAAATAAAATATTTACGACGAAGTATTAATTACAAAAACATAAAAAATATATGTGATTTTATTTTAAATCATAAAGCTAATCTTTATATGATTCTTGCTTTATATGATATTTTGCTGAAAAAAATTATTTTTATCAAATTAAGTGCTCCTTAAAACTATTTAACTTGTATTTAAAATATTGCTTGATGTTATCAATATTTTTGAATATTCACATTGATTAATTTAAATATGAAAATATTTTGTCTTTAAAATTATATTTCCATGATCTATTTAATAGATTTTTTTTTTTTATTTATTTTCTATTCAGATTAAATAGTGTTGGTCGACCTATATTTGGACTTAACACAAAATTATATAATCCAGATAGCAATGGTGAAGGAGAAATTTGTATGTCTGGAAGACATATATTTATGGGATATTTAAATGAACCTCAAAAAACAAATGAAGTATTGGATGCAGATGGTTGGTTACATTCTGGTGATTTAGGAAAATTTGATTCAGATGGATTTTTGTATATCACAGGTATACACTTATATATATACAAAATATCTTGCATGTGAATAATATTTCAGAAATTAATTTGGATCATAAAAATGATTAAAAGAAATTATATAAACACATGTCCTTGATTTTATTTATGAGATTTATAATTAATTTTTTATCATTTTATATTTGATTACATACTTCCATAGGATATAAAATTGAACAGATAATTATATTGATGACAAGATCTTCAAATAATATATTGAAATATAAATAATTATGTTAAGCAAAGATAATCAGATATGAAATAAGAAAAAAGAAAACTCATTTTACAAATATCTTATAAACAATTTCCAATAAAATATATGAATTTTTCATTTATATATTTTATATTTATTGCTCATAAGACATTTTGCATATATTATATATGCAATATATACTATATGTTTTATATATCTTTATATATTGTTTAATATTATTTAATATATAATATCTAATATATATATATAATTATATATTAAATATAGGAAGAATCAAAGAATTAATTATCACTGCTGGAGGAGAAAATGTACCACCAATTTATATAGAACAGTTAGTATTAGCTGAACTATCTATATTAAGTAATGCTTTATTAATTGGAGATAAACGAAAATATCTTACTATGTTAGTTACTCTAAAGGTAAGATATAGATATATTGACTTTCTACAAATAATAATATTTATATTTTTTTAAATTATATAATTTTTATTTTTTATTTTCAGACTGAAATTAATGCTGAAACTGGTGCTCCAAAAGATAACTTCACTTTAAATACTTTAAAATGGTTACAATCTATTGGAAGTACATCAAAAACAGTTTCAGAAGTTTTAGAAAAACATGATCCATTTGTAAGTTTATTAATATATAGAAAGTATTAATTTGTAGAATATTTTTAGAATTAATTCTAAAGAATTTAATCAATACAAAAGTTAATATAAAAATGTTGATTGAAGTTTTAAGTAATTTATAACATTAAAATAAATGCATATTAAATAAAATGAGCAAATAATTTATCAATTACTTATAATTTAAGTAACATTCAATTAATATTTTTTATATACTTTTATATTTTTTTTGACCTTTAGAATCAATCTTACAAATACATTATCTTACATATAACAAAAAATTTTTCAAATAGAAAATAAATTGTTTATAAATATATGTTTTAGGTATATGAAGAAATTGATAAAGCAATTAAAAGAGCAAATACTAAAGTAATAAGTCATGCACAAAGAGTACAAAAATTTCAAATTTTGCCGCACGATTTTTCAATTGTTACTGGAGAATTGGGACCAACACTTAAAGTTAAAAGAAATATTGTTTATAAAATGTATGAAAATTTGATAGAAGACATGTATAAATAAATATGGAAATTCTAATTATAATTTAAAAAAAAAAAAATATTTTTAAAATAAAATGCTTTAACATTTAAAATATGATTAATAAAAAAAAATTTATTAGCATAAATTTAGCATATTATTGCTACAATATATAATAATATCATAGCATATTATTTAAATTTAAATTTACAATTGTATAGATTTATCAAATTGTGTAAATTTAATTATTAAATTTAATATATATATTTATAAATAGCGGGTACATATATTAATTATAGTTGATTTTAGAATATTAAAAATTTTATTATAAAATAAGAATTTATTCTATAAAATTAGAATAAGATAAAAATAGAATATATTTATAATATTTATAATAGCAATAATAAAAATAATAGCAAAAATAAAATAAGCAAACATCATTATATGCATGATTATAATTAAAATATATGTGATTTAATATTTAAAATGTTTTTATAAGTTTACTATTTTAAGTTTACATTTATAAGTTTACTATTTTTTTATTAATTATTTCAATAAATAATATTTTACGTATAGAAAAATTATCATTCAATATAAATTTCATTAATCAAAAATTAATACAAAAAAACAATTTTATTAAAATTTCTATGTGCTTTAAACATGAAAATAAAATTAATGAAAAGTAAAAGTTTATTATTCAAATTCATTTCTTCTTTTTTGTAGAAATAATGGGAGTAATTAAAGAAATATTGATAAATTTAAATTGCAATATATTAATAATATAGTTTACAATAAACAAAACAACTGCTATATTAAGATTATTTTAAGTTAAATACAGATTTTAAGACAATCTGACATCTTATAAGAATATAGTCTAAGCACATCACAGCAACTTTGGAAATGCAGATCTGTATAATATCTCATTCTATTGCATATACAAATGGTTACAACATTGTCTTTTTTATCACCAATCTTGTATTTTTAAATATTTAACTTCACTACTTATTTTAAAAATAAATTTTGAAATTCTATATTTATGTTTCTAAAATATCATTTCAAACAATACAAAATTATTAACACTTTCACTTTAAATAAAAGAAAGATCAGAATAATAATATTTGATACATGATACATTATCATAAAGTATATAATTTCTGTTTTTTGAAGTACCTTAAAAACTTTCATTTTTGGAATGTTTTTATGGTACATGATGTACTGAAAAGATATACATATTATTATGAACATAAATCTTTTTCAATATATTGATAATGTATAAGCATTCAAAAAACATAAAAGTTGAAGTTTCAAAATAATACCGTCTATAAAATATAAAGATATTGAATTAAAATTAAAATTCAGATTGCATATAACCACATTATATCATTTGAGTTGCAATACTTTTAAAACAGTACAAAAATTTATGATGTAGTTGTTGTATTAAATTTTTGTTGAATTATAGATGTTTTTCGTTGTGGTACTGTTTCAGGTGTAGGTATAGCATCACCTGTTGGCAAAACACCAGCTGGCTTAGGCTTAGCTGTATATTTTTGTTTTGCCATTTGATAATCTCCAGAATCAAAATATTTTTGCTGAAAATATATTACATATAAGTTATAAAATTTTTATTATCCTAACTCTTATTATATGTATTTATTATAAAATTATTATTATTTTTAAGAAATTTAATCAAATATTAGATCATAGATATTTAAACAATAAATTTATAATAAATAATATTTTTACCCCTTTAGCTAGCCTCTTTTGTAGGAATGCTGAATGTCCACTAATTGGACGTCCAGTATTTGGAAATTTTGCTCTTAATTTTGCTTCTTCTATTTTCTCAATGTCATTGGAAGATAACTGAAACAAAAATTATTTTTTTTATAATTATCATACGAATATATTTTTAGATCACTATATTAATAAAATTATTTAACTATGACAATATATATAATATAATAAATAATATAATAATGACACAAAATGTTAATATTAAAATATTAAAGAAATTTAAAATTTATAGAGAACTCAAATATAAACTTTCAAGATAAATAAAAAATTAAAAGTATTTATTTTAATATTTTACCTCAACTGTTTCAGACAATTCGTTTGCTTGATCGTTACTCATCGTTGCTGTTTCTAACCACTTTCTTCGATGATAAATTTAAAAATTTTACAGATATTGGTCAAATATTCGTTTTAACACTGCTACATAGAATCATATAGCAAAGAAACACAAATATTATTCACTTACATTAGTTTTTATTTTTATAAGATTTATTCATTTACTATTTTACGAATTTTATCGTTACCGAAAACAAATAACTGCCAATGAAAACTGTACATGAAAGCGTACAAAAAACAGCGTTTTATATATAATTATATATTTCTAGACAGCCGTTATTGAAATTCAATCTAGATAAATACGAATTTTCATTGCGTAAAAGCGATAAAAATTGACGTTTAAATAACGATTTATAAATGCATACTACCATTAACTTGTATAAATGAGTTATCATCAAATGTGCTAATAATTCAATGCATATGTACATTTCTGATCAATAAATATAGTTAGTATAAAAATTTTATCTCAATAGATCGCTCATCATCTGCGTGAAAATATATCCTAAATTTATAAATAAGTTTTAGAGTTCTATTTGTAAAATATTATTATAAATTTTAATATATGAATTTAATATATATCGAATTTAAATATATAAATATAAATTATATAATAATATAAATTAAATTCATTAAATTCATTAATCAAGAAATGTATTTTTCGATTAACAAAAATTTATGCATTTAGGAACAGTTAAAAGTGATTTGTAACGATTTTTTAATGAAGTGTAGAATTATAGAATTGACATGGAGTATAACAGTGAGGTAATATTTCTTGTGATAAAATTATAATATGTTGTTTAAAAATAAAATATTATAAAATTATGTAATAATTAAAAATAAATCTTAAAAAATAGGTAGAATCGTCTTTACAAACTGATTCTATTTTAAGTACTGCATCGAGTACAAAATATCGTGAAGAAATTATTTCTATAGAGGAACAAACATTATTAAATTTTTTGCAAAAAGGAATATTGGAAACAAGTGAAGAAAATATAGCTTTTGGAAAACAAATATTACCATTATTGAATAAATTAAATTTGGAACCACAATCTTTGCCCAATGACATCAAGGAAGGATTGCAAAAAATAGCTTTAGTATTAAGATATGAAAAATTGAGTGATTTTAATGATGTTACATTGAATATAGTAAATGAAAGAAAGAAAATAGAAGAAAAGAAAAAACAGCATGAAGAGAAACAGTTGGCATTATTATATGATGATCTTTTTAGAAAATATTCCACTTTTTCAAAAAAACTCAATTATTTACAAGAAGCTGTAAGTTCTCTTGAAAACTTTATTGAGAAATCTCAAAAAGAACAAGAAGATATTTATTGTAATCATGCTTCATTATCTACAAAATTAAAAGAATATCAGCAAACTGTAGAAAAATTAGAAACTGACTTAATAGATATGCAAGTTGAAGATCTTTACCCTACAAAAATATTAAATAAATATCATAGATATTTAGAAATGTCTGGTGAATTAGCGGAACTTAATCATTATCTTAGTCAATATAAAGACTTGCCACCAAATTTGCTACAAGCTAAAGCTTTAGTTGATGTTAAACGAAAAGAATATGAAACTTTGAAGAATGCATTATTAGACAAAACAAATTATTATCTTGAATGATTAGATAATAAGTGATACAAAATTATCAATTAATATATTATTTTTTGTAATTTTTTTCATTTTTGTATAATAATAAAAAAATATATGCATATTTTCCACATGTTTTTTTTAATTTAATTTTTTATCAATTTATTTTGTATCTATTGATTCTTCAATCTTATTTTCATTTAACTTGTTGTGCTAAATGTATTTAATATTCATAATTATGCTTTGTTTGTAACAGAAAATATAAATTAGATATAAGAGAACAATAGACTAATTTTATGAATGAGATTCAAACTTGATTATTAAAATTTAAACAATTTTGATATTGATTTCGTCCTCGTAAATGATGCGAAAATAATTATATAATAAAATAAAATAATTAATTAAAAAAAATATTAATAAGAGTATTAATCAAACAATACATGGTTATATGCTCTTTGGTAAATAGTTATTATTCGATGCAGAAAAATAATTTTTTTTATAAGCAATATTGTCGAGCAAACAAAAATTATAGTGATATTATTATAGATTGTAACAATAAAAATTGATTATTGAATAAAATATTCGCGATTTTTTGATATCGTACTATAAATAATATTTATTAAATAAATTTATCAATCTATAATATATAAAAAATAAAAAACTTTAAATTCATTTTAATTATTTCATTTTAATTATTGTCACTATATGTATAAATATATATATATATATATATATATATAATAAATTAAAAAAATTATTTTTAAAATTTGTTAATTTTAATTTATTAGTTTTTGTTGAGAATTACATTGAATTAAATATATTTTATATAAATTATATATCTTTAAAAAAAATAATAAAAAAATCAATTTTTATTTCTTGTTCATTTTTTTTCTATCTAATTTGCACTGTAAGATTTATTTTTTCTTCTGTTCAAGAGACATTTATATATAATGTGATACGCATTGACTATTAATAAATAATAATTAAAAAAATATATAAATTCATTTAATATATACAATTAATATATATATATAATATATATATATATACATATATATATGATAAATTTAAAAAATTATTTTTAAAATTTATTAATTTTAATTTGTTTATTAATTTTTGTTGAGAATTACATTGAAATGAATTAATGAATTTATAAAATTAATGAATTAAATATAATTCTTCACTGCCACAAATTAGATAATTTTTACTTCTTCTGTAACGAAATCACAGATTTTTATATCTAATGTATAACAAAATCATTAATTTTTCTTTTTAAAAATATATGTAATTATACAATAATTAATAATAATTATTGTTAAAAAAATTCAAACAATTTCACTAATCTAAATCTCTTCTTTAGCTTCTTTTTTTACTATTCCGTTAAATAATCTTAGATAATTGATTATCTTATAGATTTAATTTATAACAGATATAATAAGAACTGATCATCAACGCCATCTCTCGAGCGCCAAAAACATCTTTTGAAAGTGCGGTAAAGTAGAATAACAATTGAAAATCAACGTTATCTTTTGAGTATTTTTAAAATGATGATTTTAATAATGAAGATTTTTACTTTATCTTAGTCTATTTTTGGAAAGATATCTTTAGCACTCAAAAGATGGCACTGATTTCCCAATTTTTACTTTATTTCTGCCTTTCTCCTACTATTTACTCTTTTTGTCTATAGTTAGCGCGTAATCATAGACGAAATATTAAACAATATCAAATTAAACATGTTTTTATCATTTCTCTTTTTTCTCATTTTTAATTAAAATTATAAATATTATATTTTCGGTTTTATAATGTAATTCTAGAATAATGATCTCATAAAACATAATTATATTCTTATACAATTTTCTCACGAATATATTTAAATACTATTTTACAAGAAAATTTATTTAATCCGAAAATTCTAATTCGAATAAAAGTTTGATTTTGTATGTATAAGATTATAAATTAGTTATGAAGCAATAATTAAATTTTTGTCTACAGGAAATTTTTCTGAAGGAATAAAATTAACTTCTAAAGTTTCAGTATGTTTTCATTATATTTTCGTATCCGTAAATTTTTGTTATAATAACGTAATAAAGTTTTGATTTCTAAACATTTCGTAATTTAAAATTTCATTCTATCTTATATTATTACAAAATTATAAATATAAAAAATATACAGCATTGATTTTGTTTTTTTAATGATATTTCATAAAAAAAAATTATGCAATCTATTATACTTCATGCATTTATAAAGTTTCATTAAAAATAAAAAATTAATCATTAAAACATTATTAAAAATAAATAATGTGATAGCGATAGAACGTAAACAATATCGAATTCGGCAAAGAAAGTGAGAAAAAATTAAAAAATTTTTCAAATTTATATAAATTTTTTAAATTTCTAAAACATATGATTAGTTATTAAAATATTTAAGAAAACAGAGAGTTAATATCATATATTTTTAATAAAAAAAATTAAGAGAGTAAGATATTAATTTTCAAATTATTTCAAGATTATAGTACGTTTACACATTTGGTTTTTAATCTTGTGTACATCTTATTATATTTCATCAATTAATTTGTAATTTGTAGTAAAAACAACTTTTCACATAGAATGTATATAATAGCATGGAATCTATGTTAATTACCTTAAATATATATGATTATATATATATATTTTATATATAAATATTTGTATTATTTTTTATTTGTAATTTTATATTGAAAATTTTCAATTTCAAATTGTTAACATTGTTATTTTATTCAGAGTTTTATTCGAATCGATAACATTGAGTATAAGAGTAAAATAATAAAAGAAGCATTAATGTTCCTGAAGTATGGGACAAAATAAATATTAGATAAGCATTAAACGTTAGATCTATTTCGTACGTCTGTGATGCACGTGTATGATCAATATTTTATTTATTTTATTGCGATATATTAAAATAGATATTTATAATTAGTTAGCATCTATCTAGCTAATAATAAAGATATTTTCCAAGTTAAGTAGAAGATGACAATAATATTTAACCATTTAAACATTTTTTTTTATCTTTTGTCTTTGTGATTACAAAAACATTTAAATACTGTGCGATCAAATCTTTCGAACAAATTTTCCAGCTTATAATAAAAAGCGCAATGATTTGTAATTAAAATTCGAATCATTCCTCGAATTATTCTTATTCAGTTATCTTTTTTCTGAGAGAATGTATAAAACTGAATGAAGAAGAAATCGTAAGCCAATATATTAATATCACATCGAAACATAAGATATCTTTCTCATACGTTTCAAAAGAATAACTTTTTCATCCTTGACGATTTTTTGATTTTTCGATCTCTAGACATAAGCATCGATAATCCGTCTACATTTCTCGGCGAGAAGAAACTGGTACATAAATGAGGGAAGAAATAAAAAGTGTATAAGTGAAAAAGAAAGAAATCCCGATTCCGGTAGCCTCGGAAGCATTCACGGCATAACTCTATTCCGTATATGCGGAGGTTGGCGACGAGGAGGGATCACCCCCGACCCTGATTCGCTCGTCTGAAAACCTTGCTCTTTTACGCAATTTTAGCGTTTATTAAAGTTTGCTCGCAAATGAAACGAAGCCCATATAACCTACCTAATTTAGCGAGTAGCATTTTCGAGTGGGGGCCACTCCAGGAGAGGAGGAGAGGCCGGGTTCTATTGACAGCGGTTATTGCCTAACTGCGTGCCTCCACCTAATATGCCCGCTCGGGGATTCGCATGCAGGGCCGCTCGAACGAAAACTGCGAAACACGCCTGTGAATCTTTAATTCCGCCGGTGGTAATCCAGCATCCCTCTCTTCTCTCGCTGCACTCCCACCCCTTCCAACCCAGTCAGCCGGCCTATTCGAGCTCGATTTTTCCCTGGGCTCGCGAGAGGCGAACTGTGTATCGTATGGGAATTCTTTATCGTCCGTTTGCAAACCAACCCCCGGCATCGTGCTGACTTTTCATTTATACGATCGTCGATACCTGCATCACGCATTCATCTCATCCTTTTCCCTTTATCTTTCTCTTTTTTCCCTTTCTCTTTTCTTTACCTCAAGTATAATACGCAAGTGCACGCGTCTCTTTCTTTCTTTTTTTCTTTTCTCTTCCATTTAATCCATTTGCTCCATTCCTTTTTTTCTTTTCCCCCCCCCTTTTTTGTATACATTTTGATTTTAATGACGACGTTGTTTTGTTTCGAAGTACCCGATTTTTTTTTTTTTCATCTATCCTCCATATTTTTTCCTCTCCTCGTCATCGTATAAATTTTTGATGGAATATCCGGTTGAAGTGCGCGCGCCACGAGAGGTTCATTTAGTTATCAGTTATGAAAAAGTATTATTTTTTTTT
Organism: Apis mellifera; assembly: GCF_003254395.2. Lineage (NCBI taxonomy): Eukaryota > Metazoa > Arthropoda > Insecta > Hymenoptera > Apidae > Apis > Apis mellifera. Next base: position 22,614,670 of record NC_037638.1, read on the forward strand.
TTTTTTTATCATTTTTATTCCCTTCTTTTTTTTTTTCCCTCCCCCCCTCCCCCATTGTTTTTCGAACGCGCACGAAATAACTTGATCCTTTATCCTCGTGATCGAGTGTCATCATCGTATATCATGATACGAGGAGCGTATCGTTCAATCGTCGAAAAAAAAAAAAAAAAAAAGAAAAAAAGAAAAAAGGAAAAAAATAAAGGGGAGGAAAAAATGCGAAAAAAGAGAGTATGTACTTGAAACGATTATTATTACATACACAGGAACACATTTTTTTTTTGTCCCGTTATATATATTTTTTTCCCTCCCTCCCTCTTTTCGAAATACTTTAGAACCGTGTCGATCTACACGTTTTCGACACGCGCGAAATCATCGAATCGAAGGACACTATTTTCCTTCGAAACGAGATTCCTCCGCCACGATCGACATCGGCATATTTTTCTTCTTTTTCTATCCTGGCGTGGCACGATCGCGAGCGGATGCGGGGGCAAATGACGGCCCTGCCTGCATTTGAAACTCTGTTAACTCTCCGAATATTAGCTCGTCGAGCGAGATTAACCCCATTGTACCCCGTTGAAAATGATGACATCACCATTAAACTCCCGTCGGCTTACGGAAATTGATTAAACTATCAAATTAGCTCTACTAATATCAACACATCAACACGGAATACCTCGTGTGTCTGGCTACGGAGGTTTAAACCCGTCGTCGCCGGCGACGATGACGTGAATTTACGTGTCCAAACGATCGGTTCGACGTTCGCATTCATCGAATCTGATTATATTTCCTAAGAGGTCCCCCCCTCCCCTCAATCACTGAGTGAAATCTGTTGCACGCAGGTTGGATTCGGAAGGAGCGAGCTTAATACCAATAACCAAAATCGAGGGGTGTGTAACGATCTAGGGATTCACGGGAGTACGGATCAATGAATGAAACAAAAGGGGAATAATGATTTAAGAGGATCTTTCGTTGAATGATTTACAACTCTTAACGATGATTTTACGAAGGTGAAGTTTAAATTCATTAATTCCCTAATCTACTTGTCCAATTTTTATCGTAGATCCTTCCTTCCATCCCCTTCTTATATATGCTCCTTCCGAGTAATCCCCATTCGAAAAATCATCAAAACGATAATTGTGCATCAAAGACTTGGCTAAGTCCGTCCGGGTTGATTTATTGTCCCGTTTCAACGCACCGTTCCCCCGTCAAGCGTTTCCAGAAACAATTCTACCCAAGGGTTTGTATTAGACAAATGCGGTTTCTAATCCATTTACCTCGTTTTGTAATTCTCTAACCTCGTAAACCGGTTTACAAGCATGACATACGTATACAAGAACGTATTTCCAGGAACGGTTGCGCTTTCATGTTTCCTTCCTATTAAATTTTCAGATTAGAAATCCGATTATAACAAACGCTACACGACCATTCAATATAATATAAAGTGTAATCCTCGAATTTGAACTTATATCTCTATTATTCCCCTTCTTTTGCTCATTATTCTCTGTTGTTTCTTCGACAGTGACAAATTGTGAGTGCCTGTCACTCTCTTTATCGTCCATTAGCAACCGATAATTATCCTTCTTCCCTATTGTTGCACGCGTGTCGATACGTCAATTTCGAATCTTCTTCCTCCTCTTCGTCAGTGAGATCCATTGAAATGAAAATCTCTCGTAAGACGAGAGTCAGTAGGAGGGACAGTAACACGACTCTCGCCTCTTTTTTTTCTCTCTCTCGAATAAACGATTACACGGTTACATACGCGATTTATAACTGGCAACAATTCGATCGTGCAACAGCAGCGGGAGGGGAAGAGCGTCGAGGCAAGGCATCCCTTTGCATCTGGTATCCAGGAACTACGGAGCGTTAGATGTACTGTCAAGGGAAGTGTGAACAATTTCGTGCATTGTCGAGACTATAATATGGATGGCTGGCAGGATAATTATTGGAGGCCGTTTGAATCTAACTGTTTCCTTCATTAGCAGTCTCAGTTCGCCAGGGCTGTCTCCTTCACCCCTTCACCCCTCCTCGCCCCTCCTCCTCCTCCTCCTCCTCCTCCTCCTCCCCTCCCTCGCCCCCCACCCCACCCCTATCTCTATCACTTCTTCTCGCGTTCCCTCCCTCTATCTGAATTTTGTGCCCAGAATTACCCACCATTATCATAATTGCGCTATTACCGATAATATCTGCGACTCAGCTTCGAAACTGTACCTCGATGCTCTTAATCCATTTTCTATTTGGACAGCGGGCTTTCGGTGGACGAGAAGTCGCAAATTCCGTTGCGTAATTTCCGCCCCATTGAGCGTCTCTCTTAGGTATGGAATTATGTGTTTCGCCTATGGACGGTGTAACACCGATTGCCAACGAACCTTTGACGGCGTTTCGTGACAGCGCGTCGATTAAATAAGAGAGAAAAAGAGGGAGAGAGAGATAAAGAAAAATATTATCTCCAGGCTGCGACAATGATTTTCAAACGCGATAAATGATCAATGAGCATTACGTCTCGATAGAAAGGTTGAAAATTGAAAAGATGGTGAGTGAAAGGTTAGGAAAATAACGATCGCGTTAGGATCGTCAGGATTCATCTTCGACGTATCGATCGATTTTTGTATACCTCGTTGGCAATTAGAAGGGACAGCGGGCGGTAAGCTGAACGTGACAGTTTTTAGTAGGGTTGGAAGAACGGAGGGCTACCTCAATACCGCAAATAAATCCCGACTCCATTATTGTTTAGTAACGAGGTCGGTCAGGGAACGCGGAGTGAAACCGGTGCGCCTCACCGTAACATTTGCCTAATGTTCCTTCGTTTGCGCCCGTGTATTCCTGCTAATCGTGTATTACCTCGGATACGATCAGTTTATCAGCTATTGTTCCAATATATTTAAATATCGAGATTGATTATATATAAAACAACAAAATTTAATCTTGAACGTATCATAAAAAAGTAAAAGAAATTTAAAAATTTTTGTAAAGGATAATGGGAGAACTATGCATTTTTTCTTTCCATGGAAAATCTTTTCGAGGAATTTTTCGAATCACGCACAATTTTCTTCCTTCTGCAACGTAAAACTGTAGAGGAAAACTTTTTTCATCCTTCGCTAGTGGACAAGTATCGTATCGTATTATAAAATAAAAATAAGAAAGGATGAAAATCTCTTTTCCAACGGTTAATCGAATCGAAGAAATTTACGTACACCTCCGCGTAATCTTTCTTCCTTTTCTATCCACCTCTCACCTACGAAGAAGGAAAGGTGACGAAGTGAGAGAGGAAGAGGAGGAAGAAAAAGAAATTAATATCTTGCCGATGTCGTGATTGCAACTTATCTCGTTAAATTCCCGTTTCTTGGACGGGACTGGGAAAGTAAGCCGTGGAATACGTAGACGAGGCATCGAGGATAGAAAGCAACGAACGGGCTGAGAGGAGGTCTAGAAGTGGAGCGTAGGTGGGGATGTGGCATAATTACGAATATTAATTGCGTTTCCAACGAGCTGCTGGAACCGGGGGCTGCTGAGTGCAGATGTCAACCTATTATCATCCCTTACGTTACAATGGAATATCTCGCTTTCTGTGTGTTGCTTTATCCATCCCTCCCTTCCCCTCCCCGCCTTCCGGGACCTCCTTCCCTTCCCTCCATTCTCTTTCCACTCCCGTCTTGCTTATCCTTCTCCTATCCTATTCCTCTTCTCCCTCCCCTCCTCCTCTCTTTCCTCTTTCGCCCCTACCGGCTGACGGTATCACCCCAGCTTTATTGCAAAGTTAACAATGTTACTCGTTCTTGAATAGCTGCGGAGTATCATTATCAACGTGTCATCGGCAGCGACGAGGATCGTCCGCTTTTAAGTAAAGTAAGAAGACACGGTATGGAAACAGGAAGCAAGGAAGGAAGGAAGGAAGGAAGAAAGAAAGGAAGAGATCGGTGCAACGTACGACGATCGCGAGAAGGTGTCCCGTTTCGTTTCTTGCGGATTATTCCGAAATCGAAATCGTCCCCCATTAACCGGGGTACAAGCGACAGGGGGAGAAGAAACCTGTTGGATACGACGAATCGGTCGATTCGAGCTCGCTTTCACGAGGGAGAGGGGAAGATAATACGTATAGAGTATTTTTTTCCCGTTCGAGCACCCACTCGGATTCGTCATCGATGTGACAACGAAAAGTTATCCGTTGTTCTTCTTCGTTAACCGTTGAATCGACTTTCCGAGTTCCGAATTCCGATTCTCATCGGGCGAACGGCTCTCCGGCGAACAAGAGAGGGAGGCTGGCTCTGTATAAAGGTATAATGAAATTTCCTGTCACTGATATTCCCGGTGACGATTACTAAAAAGCCTGATTAATCGTCGGAACTAATTATTTAAGCGATTACACCGGTAGACATATCGTTGTTATTCGCATCACGGCAAACGGAGGAGAGCCCCGGGTAATTACATTCTCGGCGATTGGCCACAGAATCGCGGCCTCCTCCTCGACCGGAAGGACAATGGAATAAAATAGTAGCAGAGGGCTTAATTTGCCGTGAGTGCCGGCTATACATCTCCGATCGACGCTGAAGTAAAAAAAGGAAAAAAAGGGAAAAAAAGAAGAAGAAGAAAAAAGAAGAAAGGAAAGGGAAGAAAGGGGTGCCAGTCGAAGAGGGGCGACGGAAGAGGGATGGAACGCGGAGGAGGGAAAAGGGAGAAAGAGAAAGAGAGAGAGAGAGAGAGAGGAGAGAGAGAGAGCCGTTTAATAAAAGTATGAATATCGCCAATAACTCGTCGCTCGTTCCCGAATAATTTCCACTCTATCGGAAAATAATTATACTTTATCGCGGCGGTCCTGTCTCCTCTTCTTTTCTTCTCCGCACCCCCGAACGCTCCTTCGCTCCTCTCCTTCGCCCTCCCTCCACGACGTCTCAAATCGCTCAATTATATTTCCTCTTCGTTCCTTCTGCCTATTGTCTCCTGAATCCTGCCACCGACCAATCCACCGTCGCCGTTACCCACCGCCAGAGAAATCCTTTCGGCGACGATCATTTCCTCGTTCTTCGTTCGCCCGTCGATTTTCAGCCCGCTCCTCGAGCCCGGCTATCCCTCTATCCGGCCGCCTCTTCAACGGCTAATCGGTGTCTCGTCCTCCTCCACTCTATCCGACCGATGCTCCCCGTTAATTCGATCATTCTTCCTCGTTCCGACCAAGTGTACCGAGTAAGTATCAAGTGCTCGTGAACGAGTCGCGTGTATTGGAATATTCGGATGACCTCGACGCGCTCCAATCACACATTTTAAGGCGTTTAAAGCGTTTACTCCCTCGATTCCTTTTTTTTTTCCCCCCTATTTCCGAACGTACACGAATACTATCGTATCCTTGGAACCGACGAGCAAGAAAAAAGAAAGAAAGAATGGGAGAAAAGTAAGAGAAACAGAGAGCGAGAAGAGAGAATCGATGCGACGAACCAATCGTTCTTCTTCGGCCGGCAACTAATCGTTCATTCCCCCCTCCCCATTCGTTTCAACACGTAGGCAACGCGCACACGTCGCAAACAAAGTGTGCCGCTCCTCTTTCAGCTCCTTTCAACGGGCGATTAACGCGCGATAATCGGTAGAGAGCGCGGTGCGCGTCCAAGTTAATTGACTAAGATAATTCCCGATCGGCCCTCGAGGCCGACGTTAAAAGCTACCAAGCCTGAAGATAAAAAAGGGAGGGGGAGCGATGACCCTGGACCGGTCGTATGCTGCGACGATGACGGTCGCGTCGAGGGCTCGATCGTTTGCCGGTGGGGTGCGGAAAGAGATCGGCCGTGAAGGGGACGACGCGGGAGAAGAAGGAAGCGGGCCAATGAAGAAAAGGACGCCGCGAAAGGAAGCGAGGTGGGGGGATGGAAGGGCGAGATGGGGCGAGATATAGAGCCCTTAACGTGCGTAGGGGGATGGATCGTTCGTGGATGGCACGCGTGAATGCGCCTTTATAAAGAGCAGTCGGTGAATTGATATAAGTGAGCGGTTATTTCGCGATCATTTGGAATTCCCCGTGAATACAGGGTGGAGGAGGACTTTGGTGAGGGTGTCTTCTGGGATCGGTGGTGGGACTCGTGGGGAGGAGGGGGGGGAGTATTCAGCCACGTGTAGCCACGGTTACGCTACGTAACGGATCAAAGCCAATGGCCCTGATCGGACTTCCGAATGTTCCGCCGCTGTTCCTCGAATCCCTTCTATCCAATCCCGCTCACCCACGTACCACGACTCGCGTGCACACGGACGCGTGCACACAGGGATGTGCCTTCGCGCGCGCCATCGGTCGCCTCGTTTATACCCAGCTCGTCAATTCTCACCTCTTAATATCATACCTTCGTTACAGGCTTTCGAGCGCGTCTGGCTGCGTTACCGTAATTGCCATCCCTGATACCGAACGCGAAATTTTCTCTAATTTATCCGATCGGCGAGACCCACCCTTTGAGCTCTGATTAAATGTTTGAAAAAAAAAAAGGAAAAAGATAAAAAGAGAGGAGGAGGAGGAGGAATTTTAAGTAATCCGAATTGGAACGTATCGAAGTGAATAATTCAGTTGGTTGAAAGTTGAAGTAATTAGGGAATTAATTGTGATTGTTGGACGTTTGAAAAGAATAAGGACGGAGGAAGAGTAATTTTTGAAAAGTATAATTTTTTTTCACGGAATTAATTAAGATACGGATACTTTTCCGAGCGATGGTTTTTTTTAAAGGAGGGGGAATAGAGAGATATAGAGGACGGGACGATGGAGAGGGTGGGATAGAGGTTAAAGTTTATGGCGCGGCAAGGAGAGATTGAGGGAGTGACGAGGGCACGGGCCAACGAAGAAATAAACCGGGCACAAACACAATAATTACTGTCTCTTTATTTGGCTGTTTGTCGGAGACGAGGTCTCGGCCTTCTCTGTCCCTGTCTGGTTTGGACGGAACGTGGTGCGCGTCGTCGTTGTGCAGAAGTTAATAAAATCCCGACAGCCGCGTCGGGGTGCGCAGTAACCACCCTCTCTGCCTCCACCGATCCTTCCCTCCGCCCCCTCGGGGGTTAGTTTATTTAGCAGAGGCGTAGTCAGCATCTCCTTGCCTCTATCTCTTCCTTTTTGTCGATCTATCCATCTATGCGGTTAGTAAGTACATTTTAATCTCGCCCACTGTCTCGTCAACACTTTTCGTTTCTTTCCAATCGCAGCATCGTTGCATCCTAATTTTTTTCCCGCGCCTCGATTTAACCATCATTCAATTAAACGCGTAATAATTCATTATTATTATCATCAGTTAAATGTGTATTCATAAAGTAATCTCTACTCGTGACATTTCTTTTTCGCGTAATAAGGTTAATTGGGTATGTAAATAAGATATTCGTATACCGTAAAAAAGAAAAAAAAAAGGAAAAAAAGGAAGGAATATGTGCACAGAGAAAACTGTGACACGATAAGGTCGGTAGCTGGGTAATCCACCCTTTACCTCTTTCTTCGCCACTCTTTCATTTGTAGACAGCGTGTACAAATCTACTTCGTTGTGTATACGTACGTAAAGGATCGTTGGTGGTGGTACACGTTCACAGAAACGTAAAGGGGTAGTCTTTACCCCGTTTATCCCATAAAAGTCAGCGGTTCTTCGGTCTCGGTTTATCCGGTGTGCGGCGTGCCACCCGACAAAGCCTGGTGGCGCCTCAGGGGCCAATAACGCGACGCCCCTGATATACAACCACGAAAGAGCGTCCACCCCCGACCACCTACCTCTTCGTGGCTGCTCGACCGCGTTGTTATCGCTTGAAAAGGATCCGAGCGTTAAACAAAAACAAAAAAAAAAAAAAAAAGAAAAGAAAAAATGAGGGGAAAAAAAAATAAAGGAGAGGAAAGGAAGAAGGAAGAGGGCGGGGTAATTTTGGGAAAGGACATACAGGTTCCTTTCCCCTTTTCAGCTTTTTCTTACCCTCGTTCGACTCTTCTTAATGTTTAAAAATGTTTAAAACGAATGATAAAGCAAACACGCCATCTATCTTATTTTAATATCTACTTATTTATCGAAGATGAAACGTTAAAAAACGATTTCTCGTTATCCTATCTCTTATTTATCTGATAGAAATAAAATGTTTGTTTGAAAAAAAAAAAGGATCTTGAGTAATTTACTTTACGTAAAAAAAAAAAAAAAAAAAAAAAAAAATAAAAAAGGAAAGTTTTGTAATCTATAAGCATCGAAGAGAGTTTATCAGCGAACGGATGAAGCGGATAGGAATGGGAAGAGTGGCACGATAATTGTAAGATTAAACGTTCGAAACCGCCGATTATTTCCTGCTCTCTCTCTCTCTCTCTCTCTCTCTCTCTCTCGTCTGGCTTCAATTCGATTCGAGCCACGTCGATTGCTTAAACATGCAGTCTTCGCCTCGTTTGTCTCGTAAAATTCAATGGTTCTCTCCGGTTCATTCGATGGTAACAATACGCGCGTGCCCCCGGGGGATAATAACTACGTCCTTGATACCGTGACTTCCCTTACAGAATCCACGCTAAACTCGTTCTCCCTCCACCCTCCCATCCCCTTCCCCCTTTTTCCTTAAAAAGAAAGGACGCGGGCCAATTTGAGGCTCGTATTATCTCGTTGTTTTTACACGCTCCAATAAGCCGGACTACGGACACGATGCATAGATAAACGATTTTATACCCCTTGGCTACCATCGCTTTCTTCTTTTTTTCTTTTTTTTTTTTTTTTTCCCCCTTTTTTCACGATGAAAGGAAGCAGAGCATTCATTCATTCGTCGTAATTCCCCGATGCCTTTTAACATTGATTTAATATATACTCCCCATCCCTCGTTCGTTACCTTCTTTATCATTAGCATCGATATCATTTCCCTGTTACGCGATATTAACGCGTTTAACTACCGCCTCCACCGTCGTCGTCCACCCGCTATCGTTACGATTCCGGTGCTTAATGAATTACATCGAGATTAATTTAGATTATCGACGAAATAATAATTTCTATCTTTATATTTTACTCGATATTTTTTCCAGGAGGAAACTATTTTCCACTCGACGAGTGTCGAATTTCTCCTCTTCCCCTCTCTCTACGCGTACATCTTGATTCGATCGAGTGATGATTTTCCTTTTCAACTCGTTCGATTATCGTTTCGGTATATATATAAAAGCGATATATATATATATAAAGGCCAGAGAAAGAGAGAGATGTAAAATGCGAAAATAGAAAACAGGAGGAGAAGGAGGAGGAGGAAGAAGAAGAAAAAAAAAAAAGAAACGAAGGTAGGCAGGAAAACAAGGAAATGAACGAACGAATCTCTTTTATATTCGTTCGAATTAAACTAGCAGAACGATTCCCCTCCCCCTCTCCGCTCCGCCATTATTCGTCACAACGCTAATGAAATACAATGCTACCGCAGCGTGAACCTGATAGACAGGGAAGATTCGGCGATAAATTCTTTTTTTTTCCCCCCACCTTGTTTCTTTTTCCTTTTTTTCCTCCCCACCCCCTTTCTTTTTCGCCGAACTCGTTTCGCTCGCGATCGGGTTATCCTCGCATATCCTCGTCGTCGTCCTCGTCGTCGTCCGGCAGATACGCGAGAGGGGGAGGAGGAGGAGGGGAGAGGCGATGCCTCGACCGAACTTTCGACACTCGAAGACGCGCGCCGGTTATATAGGCGCGTCGGTAGTTCTTGGCAAGGGGGTTGCGTTTGATCTTCGAGCCGGTTCGTCGGCTCCATTGTGAATTGTATCTGCTTCCTTTACGCCCGATTCCATCCCTCTCCTCACCCGCCCCCTCCCCACCCCGTCCCTCACGCGTTACCCCGTCGCGCGCGCGGCACAGAATCTCCTCTCTTTTGCAGATTTAATGTTGCCTATTGTAGAATCTCGCCTCGCATGCCTTCCTTTCCTGTCCCTTTCCCTCCTCCTCCTCCTTCTTTATTCACCCAATCCTCCCACCTTTCGATCCGTGATATAACAATTACACCCACGAGTTATCAGCTCCTATCCTCTCCAATCCCCTCCATCTCGATCGTGTCAAAGGAACTCACCTCTCCTCTCCGCTTCGCTTTCTTCTTCTTCTTCTTTTTTTATTCGATCGAGAAACGAAAACTGGCGGAACTGTCCGTTTCGTTTCGTTTTCCTTCATCGATTTTTGTTCGTATATCAGTGGTGTACGAAATCGGTTAAAATAAATTGGTCAGATTCCTGTGATTTTTCGCGGAGAGAAATTTTAATGTTTCTACTTCAAGCTTGGAATATGTCGAAACTTCTTCACTCTTTAACTTATAACGTAATAAAGAAACGATGTAAGTTGGTGATTAATTTTCGCTTGTTAATTCACCTATGTGTATAGGTGAATTATTCGTTAAAGACAAAGATTATCTATGTTAGATAGCAGAAGAGTTTTTTCAAAGATGTTCAAAGACAGATTCAAAAATAAAGTATAGATAATTAGTTTGGTGAAAATTTATTCGATTGTCGATCTCTTGTTAATTAGATGACAGTGTTCACATAACGTCATTTGATCGGGACATTCGGTTATTATGTTACCGATCGTGGATCTGCTTGTTGAAAATTTATTGAAAAATTGTCCGCTCATCACTTTTTCGATATCTCATTCGATATCGTGGCCCTCTCTATTTAATTTTTTACAATTCCATATATATGAGCATCGCAAACAAATAAAAAACAAAAGCGGTGTCGGTCGAAATGAATTCGGAGAAAAATTCTGCTCTGTTTTTACCTATAGTTTTTACCCGGACCCTTTTTTTGTACGATAATTTATTAACTAATAATATCAATAAATTGACAATTCAACATGTCACAACGTGTTTTTAAATTTTATAATTTAACGTCAATATGGGATAATTAAATGATTTGCAGTTTCTAATATTTATTCAGAAAATTTTATTTGTTCCGTTAACGAATTTGTTATTGCGAATAATTTGCAAAATATCTCGTTACTTGTATATTTATTTGCAAATTGTTATTATATAAGTGTAACAATAGCATCGCTTTAATGATATACATTACTAAAAACTAATCTTAATTAACAAAGTTAGCAGGCGTCGATTAAACGAATTAATCATTTGCGAAATAATTAATAATTTATTAAATCGGAAAATGATAATTAGCTAGATAAATCATCCGGATAATCTTCCTAAATGCTAAGATTATCGAATTACGCCCGAAATCGGAATCTCCCATTACCTTCCTAATTTCTTTCTAACACATCTTGGGATCACCAACGATTACGGTAAGAAGAGTTAAACATCTGTATGGAATTAACCGTTCAAGTATCTACTTGCGGAGGATCATCCTTTCACATCGTTTCTTGGATGCGAGCGAGGACACTTTGACACATTGTCGTTCTTCTCATTACATCCTTCCTCCTCCAACTTTGAACAAATACTTCACTCGATTAAAATATATACCCTATATATACCCTCGTTCCTACATTTATTACATCGAGGATAATCATTTCGCATTTAAAATATCGTTTCATAAAAAAAATCATCGTTCTCCGATCGATTTTTAACCCGCGCGATACATTTTACGCGCGCAAGATCAATTTTTTTTTTTTTTTTTTTTTTTTTTTTTTTAATATAGCGTTCATATGCATCGTCCATCCCCCCCCTCCCCTCCCTGCACCGAATAATCTGCTTTCGTATGTATGTAAAACCATGACGTCGTTTCTCGTCGACAAAGCGTTCTGTTTCCAAAATCATCCGTGTAAGAGATATTTTTTTTTTTTTTTCCCCGGCGATACGGTACCGCGATATTCCCAAAAATCTGGTTTGTAGCGTGACGAAACGCGGAGCCAGTGACCCAGGCCCAACCCCCCCTTTTCCTGTCCCCTCTGCCACGGTTTATTTGCATTATAAAGTCCACTATACAAAAGGGGAGGGATGGGACACGACACACTGTACACCCACACCTTTACGTGATTGACGGAAGATACTCCGTTTGGTTAAATAAATCCCGGAAATTTAATATTCGATCGGCGAACAGGCTTGTAACGATCAAATTTTTCCCGATTATACGTATGAAATTTAACCGTTTAATTGCGCGACTTTGTTAAACGTACAAGCCTGTTAAATTCGTTTAAACGGCTGCGTCGTTCACGTTCGCGTATTTTGTAAAATTACACGCAAACGCGGCGGAGACAAACATTAAATTAAGAGGAACGAAACTATTTCGCTCTTGGGCATGAAAGATATCCGAATAATCGATGTTTAAACTCGTTTATTGGCCGATAACGATTTACGACCGCCATCTTTATCGCGTTACCTTCTAACGCGATCTAACGCGTTACGTTTCCGTTCTACAATGTATTGTAAATTATTAAAATCAATCAAACGTGATTTATTATCGAATATTAGAATTATTATTAAAACGGTGAAATCGAGTTCGACTTTTTTTTCGTCTTTTTAAGGATTATTAAAAACTCGTAGATATCTAATTATTTAAAAAAAAAATACACATTGTGAATTGTAAAAATATTATTCGATGTAATTTACTGTTTAATCGGGAAACAATGGGTGGTTCGCAATGTCCGAAACGACACGAAACAGCGATTTTCGAAAGAACGGTTGAAAAATCTTGACAAAGATGCTTTGGATTAACAACAGATCATGAGGGCCAGATTATTTTCGAACGAGAGGAAGGAAGGAAACGTTGCAGAATGACATAGGAACGTTTAAGATTTTGGGGCCATAATTTCGCCTTTGTCCTTAACCGCATCTTAGAGATTAAACTACTGATTTCAAAACCAGGCCTCGCGTTGAGAAAGGCGTTGTCTTAGAATAAGTAAGGATAATCGTAAGCAAATTTTCGAAAAAGTTTTTCAATGGACCGATCCACGTGGACGACCTCGTTTCTCACAAATATGTTCCGTGCCCCAGGATTTCGGTATTTGCCAGCCTTTACCTGAGACTTAAGGCTTTCGTTTAATTAGTCATCAGGCAACCAGGTGTACGTTTTGAAAGATAAGCGAGTTGCCGTGTGATCGTGATTTAAGATAAAAATTTCAATTTCGAGAAATCGAATGACTTAATACAATGAATAATTACAATGGAATTAATTAGTATAATGATATATCCTGCAAATTTTTCTTTCATTTTTTAGAAAGGAGGACGAAAGAGAGAAAGAGAAAGGAAAAAAGAGAAATCTCGAACGGTATGTTTTTGATCAGATAAAATCATGAGAAGAAGAAGAAAAAGAAGAAGAGAAGGAAAAATAAGAAGAGGGAGGAAATTAATCGCGATCCAGAAGAATTGGCGTACATCTGACGCGGTAAATAATCTCACGTTTCGACGAGAGAAGAAGAAGAAGAAGAAGAAGAAGAAGAAGAAGAAACATCGCGTCGATGGATCGAATATGAATTGGTGTGAGCGAGAAGGAGAGGGTAGGAGAGAGAGACAAAGGGACGGAAATACGGGCAGAAGGAACGAAGATGGGGATAGAGAGAAAGAGGATCGGATAGAAGAAGGAAGAACTCTGAGAAGTGGGAGGGGGTAGGAGAGGAGGTGGAAAAAAATCCGGGGATTTACGCGGAAAGGGCAAAATATTCCCCGCCCAGGTCTCATTCAACCCCCGAGTACGGGGTGGCTTTGGGTGAGAAGCGTGCGCCCTCATTGGCGGGGAGGCTAATATGGCGGTGTTAGGGGTTGCGAGGTGGGGCGGCTGTATGCGATATTAAGGGCTGCTTTCATGTCCGACGAGCCAGTTCGTGGTGCGCCGTCGATTGACGCATTTTCTTTTCGAAGTCAGAGGAGTCACGCGTGGAACATCGACGCTCCGTAGTTTCTCCTTCTCTTCTTTCCCTTTCCCCGTCTTTCTCATTATCCTTCGATTCGCGCTTCCGTTCATTCAGTTTTTCCTCACGCGTGTAATCAAATTATTTCGATACATATATATATATATATATTACAACGTGTACGTACGGATACGTTCATTTTCTTTTGCTCGCGCCAAAAGGACGTTCTTCCACGAAGCTCCATCTGTCCGCGGAAGGGACAGCGGGAAATACGATTTTCCCCATTCTCCGGAATATCCCGGACGTGAGAGTACACTCTCTTTTCAGTGAATTATCGTGAATGAAACACCGCTTCCGATTACCTTTCGACGTTGTTGCACACACACAGTGATTTTGCACACGCTGTAACCATGGCGCAAACTTACAATCAAAAGAGGAACGTGTACAGCATCGATCAGATATTGGGACACGGCAAGGATGAAGGTAAGCTCTTTCGTATTTTTTCCCGTTTTTTTCCTGTGTTATTTATTTATTTATTTTTTTTTATTTTTTTTTATTCTTATTTTTTATTTTTTATCTCTTTTTTTATCTTTTTTATTTTTCATTTATTTTTTTTTCAACAATCGGGCGAAAGATCGCGTCGAATATCATCGTCGTTTTCATTAAGTAATTAGAATTCGATTAATCGGATACGAGTAAGCGTCGCTATTTTTCCCGACTCGTTTAACGTAATTTTAATATACTTAAGAGGTAATTACCATTTTTAAAATGTCTGTGACATTCAGAAGCGTTCGTGGCTTGCTAGTTTCTATTTACTCGCCGCAAAATAGCCGCGCGCCGTGCCGCCAATAAACTCGGCGAGCAATATTGCATTATTATCTAATATCTAATATCGTTAAGTAAACTAAGGTCTCATTTACCAACATTTTATTGCTGTCGCATCGATCGGGCCGCGATTGCGATAAAAAATATAATTTTCCTTCTAACTAAAACAAAGTGGGTTATCTATCTTAACCCATCGAGACCACCGCATCTGATAGACCTTCGTAATTGTGTGGCAATTTAGCAAATGGAGTTCTACCGATTTTTTAAAAAAAAAAATCGTTAACGCATCGATCGTCGGCCCGATCGATCAACACAACCCATTCCTTCTTCCCATCCCTTCCCCTTACCCGCGCTCATCCGCTTCATCCGCTTCATTCGCGCGTACGATGATGATGAGGAGACGCGAAAACAACGGCGTGGTAATGGCCATGGTTAAAAATCCCATTTTTCTAACCTCCCGATTCGTTACGCGCGCATTTACGTTAATTATCGTGAGCGTAAAAAAGGCTAATTAGGTCGAGGTTCGAATCTGTACCGACGATCAACGGGTACGATGTAAATTTACGACGTGGCTTACGGCACGCGAGCGAGCTACTCACTCACTCACTCACTCACTCACTCACTGCGCTGCATGTGAAACACTTGTTTGCGAGCTTATTTTCCACGCGAGTCGTACAAACGCACGAACACGCAATTATTTCATTAAAATATATGCAACAATGGATTTCTCAAGAAAACCATGATTACGCGTAATATCGCTAATTCCGCGCCACGTGCCGCTGTTTCGCGATAAATTATGGCGTTTCTATATACCAGATCCCCTTCCCCCTCCCCCTCCTCCCTCTCCCCCCTGTCCCTTCCCCTCCCCCCTTCCACTTACTCACGCTTTTGCAATTGCACGACATCAAAAGACGCTTTAAAATGCGACGTTAACGATTAACACGTTACAAAGAACGGCATTTTCCTTCCTTCAATTACGAGAATACGAATATCTTTCTTTTTTCTTTTTTCTTTTCTTTTCTTTTGTTTTTTTTTTGACCGGTAGCCACGCGAATCGTGACGAAAAAAAATAAGAAAGAGAGAAAGGAGGAAAAAAATAACGGTAGCCGCTGTTTTTCAGAGATATACCTCGATACACAGCTCTTGATAGATACCGCCATAAAAGATTAATCAAGCCGCGTAAAGCTACACTTATTAAATTTCCACCCAAGATACTCGTTGGATACGCCAGTTTTTTGCTCCGTAAAGGATTATCCGGACCAGTTTAGCGGTGAACGTATTACCCGTAAACCCTCTTAAGGATTTTATTAGATTTTCAACGTAAAGCCGGACCTTGTGTAATCCGTTCCAGCGATATATATCTTGTCCAGGAAAGAGAGTATCCCGAACTCGTTGTACCGTGTAGCGAATAGGGAAGGGAAAACAAAGGAAACTTACCATTTATAAATACGATTCTTCGTTTCGTCTCCCATATCACGTATCTCAGCTTGTTAATTAACGCTGCCACTTCGATCGAATTTTCGTACGTAGACGACGAATTTGATTACTTATGCGCGTTCCGTGATACGTGTGGATGCACACACGTACACACATAGTCGGATGATCACTGTATACAGACGGACCGATTATTGGCCCATCCCGATTGTGGCGTGCAGAAATCAGGATGTGTTTGCGGATTTCGATCGTACAATCGTCTAACATAATTAATGCGTCTGACGATAGCCGTGCATCGAGTGTCCATTGATACGGTTTGCCGGGTATCGTTTACAGATAGACACATTCGACTCGTCGTCGATTGATCTAGAGAAATTATCGAATGGAAACCAATCGAGATTTATTTTGTTTCGTTTATCTTCTCTTTTCGCGATCCATTCTCTTCTTTCTTCCCCTTTTCAAGTTAAGCCTGTTAGATCAGTCTTTTCGTCGAGAAGATTTGCGAAGAATTTATATATTCTCTATTTTCGACACTTTTTAATCGTACAAAATATCCAAACGAATTAACGATCTCCTTTTCAAGCACAAGGAAATAAATAATATGGATGATAAATGTTCCAAGACTTTTCACGTAATCATCATCGATAAGATCGATATTCTTACATCGCGCGAAGAGGAAGAGGAAGAATTCCCAAGTGAAGAATGAAAAATCATATCGCATACCGGCTGGAAAGTTGAAAAATAATTTCAATCAAAGGAGAGAAATTAGCGAAGCGTCCCGTGTCGCTCGGGAAGCAATGTTCGAGACATGTGGTCATCGGGCACGGTAAATAAATCTTTAATTTCGCGCCGCGAATTGCCTTTCCGGGCCTTTCCACCCTCCTTCACCGACCCGGCGCAACCCCTATCGGTGGGTCGTAGATTTAATAAAAAGCAGCGGAGAGTTAGGCATCAAGTGGGTGCCCCATTGTGCCCTAGCATGAAAACATAAAAATCTCTCTATTCATCGCGGATTATCCGTACGTACGTTGTTTGCGTAAATGTTAGTGCGATTACGTGCACACGTACACGCACTATATCCCGTCTTTCTCTTGCTCCGTCTCTGAACGCAGCCGGCAGCATGCGTGCCAATTCTAATGATTCGCTTCATTCGCAATTTATCACAACTGCCGGTTAAAGCGGCACCGAAAAGTAGGATTAACGTTATTACGCACGAGTAGTGGATGCGTGTCTAATTAGTTCAAGCAAACGTGTGTAAGAGGATGATGGGGGGAGGGGAATCGTGCGCGGGATACGGGAGAACCGATATTGAAACTTCCGTCGAAGTCGGGATCGTGGCCGATACGGATCCCCGAGATGGCGAGATCAAAAGCGTCCCCCAAAACTAATTAGACGATAATGTGGGATTAATCAAATTATCGATCAACGACACGATGTATATTAATCAAAATATTACTTACACCGCGGAAGATACATTTTAGATTTAAAATTTCATCATTCGATAAACTCTTCCTCCTTTTCTCCCACCTCATCGAAAAGATCTCGCGATCTTGAAGAGTAGCTGAGTAAATGAGATCCACGTGTAAACCAATCGATACGATTCCTTCGATCGCATTCCCTCGCGATCTTATCGCGTAATCCCTCCTTTCTCGACCGAAGCATTATCAACACGTGCCTCTAAACCGTATTTATAAGAATCGTTTCGAAGTTGCAGATTAAAAGAAGGAGAAAGAAAGAAAGAAAAAAAAAAGGAACACCGCACTGTATTTTTCGCACAGTTTAAACTCTAATGAGCTGTTTAAACTCGGCCCGATGCCGATATTCATATAGGAAATACGAGACGAAGCGGATACAAAGAAAAATAGAAAGAGGAGGGAGCGTAAAAAAAAGAGGAAGGGACGGGGGGCAATAAAAGAGGCAATAAAAGTTGGCGGGAGAAGGAAGGAAGGAAGGGTTGGAGAAACGAGCGTGTGCAAGGTTGGCTACATCGTGCAAGGGTAGGTTGCATCGTGACACACACACACGTGCACGCACAAGGGGGAGGGAGAGGCGAAGGCACACCGTGTACGTACATGCACTCGTGATATTTGCTAATCACTGACTGGCAACGGTTTTTAAGTACTATTGACCGTATGTACGTATAATGTATAGACTCGCATCGATGCGTTATATTTCGTATATATATATATATACAGGCGGATGTACAAAAAAATGAAGCGCCGGGTGAGGCTTAAAATTGGCAAATCCGCCGATCGGACATGATCGCCGTATATATCGGGCGTATATATCGGCGCCAGTCGTTGCACGGCTTAAAAATGAAATTGCACCCACACCGGCCCCGCAGCATCTCCAACTCCCTTCCTCCGCCCCCGCCCCGCACGGCCCCTCTCCGCCCCGGCTTTCCTCGCTGCTCCTCGCCGCCCCTCAACCCCCCCTCTATATCAGCGGGACGTCAATTTCGTTTTGGCAGCGCGGACGATTTAGCTTAATCGCCCCGATCCTCTCTTTCGTTCAAGTATCGAAGGTCCACGCGATCGTTTGATACGCGTATTCTATTCGAGCCTCGATACTGCGTCCGCAGCCTTTTAACACCATCCGTTCCGTTCCTGTTTTCAGCCTCACGCCGTTCCACGTTTGTTCGGCGATACATCGATACATCGGTTGGCGGTACATCGTTAACACCGTGTCATTTCGTATCTCGTCTCGATTGACGCTTTTCTAACCTTCGACCGATCGATCGTAATCGATAATAACGCGTAAATCATGGAAGATTAAGGGAAGAGGGAAGAAAGAAAAACACTCGAATCGATTCAGACGAATTTACAACACTTCTTTGTTGTTCTCAGATCACGCGACATCGTCCGACGCGATCGGTGATGGCGGAGACACGGAACTCGGTCACTTGAGCGACCATCAAATGAACGACTCTCTTCACGATCCTTTGAACTTGGGCGAGTCGGACCGTTTGAATCTGGGAGAATCGGATCGGCCACGCAAAGTTCGAAGATCCCGTACCACGTTCACCACGTACCAACTGCACGAACTCGAGAAGGCGTTCGGGAACACCCAGTATCCAGATGTGTTCACCAGGGAAGAGCTCGCGATGCGATTGGATTTGTCCGAGGCTAGAGTGCAGGTGAGTTCGATTGAAACGCATATATCATATTTCTCTTTCTCCTTAGGCTTTATTTTTCTCAGATTATTATTATCGATTATACGAATTTTCTCGCTTGCTCGAGCAAAGGAAAATGTAAAAATATCAAGGAAATGAGACATCGTTACGTTTGATATACGCGTGTTCGATCTAAGGAAATTGGAATGAAATATTCGATAATATGATTGTAAGATTACATTTGTAATCGTTGTAATTAAATACTTATGATGTTTCCTTTCGAATAAATACTGCGATATTTCCGTGGTGAGAATCTAAAACGAGAGACACGCGTGTCGTTACAGCAACTTTTTAACCGTATTAATTAAAATACGACAAAATTGTGGTCGGTCGTGAACACGATTGAAATTGTCTTCGTAAAGGTGAACGCGAGATTTTCGAGCGATGATATTCAAACCGTTAGTAGAAAACGTTCGTTGCCGAACGAGGCGCAACCTCAGCGTGGGCCTCTCGACTAATTACACACTATTGTACTGAAAATCTACCGCTCCTCTCTTCGACGTCTGTAATTTCGCGAAAGACGCGCCAGACCATACTCGTGCTACGGGGATTAATTTCATACGAGCCAGTCGAACGGTAAAGAGCGTACGGGGTCGTAATCTGCTTTGAAATTATTTTCCAGCCGCGCCTTTTAATGGTCGTGAGAGAGCATCAGCTGTATATATGTATATATTTTGACGTCAGTAAAGAGAGAGACAAAAAAAAAAAAGACCAAAAAAGAACGAAAAATCAGGAAGAGACGAAAAAAAAAATAGAAAAGTATATAATTATAATCAGTGACAATTAATAGAAAAGGGAATGGAAAAGGAAAGGGATGTACAATTTGCGAAATTGTAATTTTCGAACCGATAAACCGTTTGATCAGCTCTAAAAGTTCAAAGGAAAACGCACCTCGACACGATATTTTAACGCGTTTCTTTATGGCTCCAACATTTCCCGTTAGGTCGATTAAACTTCGATTTAAAAAACGGTACGGGAAACGAAGTAGTCGATGTCGACGCATATTCGTTCATTTTTTTTTTTTTTTTCATCCCTTACGAATGCACTTTATCTTCCAAAAAGGAAAATTCTCCCGGTGGAAATGTTCCTTTGATTCTATTATCGACCATCGATAAATATCAGCCTCGGCTTCTCCTCCCCCCCATTCGAATTATCGCGTTATTAATCATCCACGAAACGTGGTACGGATTACGTGACGTCGGCACAACGACGACGACGGCGACGGCGACGATGTCGAAGGTGTGAGCCGCGGGGGTATTGGCCGCGCGCTCCCATAAATTATGACTTTTCCATGGATGGAAATCGGTTACTCGATTAGCGTAGGTAACCATCGTGTGACACCCTCGCGTGTGCGCGTGACGAGGAAACGAAGAACGGAACCGGCTGGATAGGGTAAATCGGAGCGAGACGGAAGAAGGGGTTGATCGAGAAAGAGGGAGGAAGAGAGCAAGAAAGAGATGTACATATATATATGTATGTATCTATATGTATCAATATATATGTATATATATATATTATATATACGAACATGTGTGCGAGTGTGTATATAGAGTATAGAGAGAAGGGTCGCATGGATGGAGCCGGCGTCGAAGGGTGGCGTGCAGTTGAAAAGAGACAGAGAGCATTCCGATTGGCCCATTGTGGTACAGCCAAGCGACAATGCCGGCAATTGGCCGTCGCTCGACAAAACCGCTAAATGATCCGCCGCGGCGCAGTGGTGCCACGGCCACTTTATTTCAATCTAGGAAATCCTCCGCTACTCCTCCTCCCACGCCGCCCTCAATTCCAGATGCGAAATTACCCATTTTTCGGTATTAATGGCCGGCCGATGTATCGTGTTCGATCGTCGATCGGACCCGATGGTAATGGAATCGCGAATCGTTTCTGCCCCGTTTCCCATTTCCACCAGTAACAGACTTGTCGCGTCTACCGTGTATCTCGCTTTCGCTTTTTCGTCACGACGTTTGTCACGTCGATTCTTATCCTCGCGTCGAGAAGACGTTTCCGAATTGTTTCGAAAAGTTTCGACCGATCGAAAATAACAATCGAGCGAATTTTTCGAGTGTCTTTTCTTTTTCTTTTTTTTTTTTTTACGCGAAATAACACGTACGTATTATTATATCGGGATGGATGGAAATTCTGCAAGATGGAAAAATGTTATGCGCTCGGTGCTTTCAACAAGTAAGAGAGAGCGTCGACAGGAAATTTGCGGTGGAGACGGTGGTGGAAACGTTACACCGAGATTGCACGGACCGAGACAGGGGGATTCAAACTTTCGGGTTCACGTTGGGTCGGTTAAACGACGCGCTGCAAGGTTTGCGAGCACTTAGGCGTTAGCGGGGTATTCAGGAGCGATTAAATAATTAACAGCAATTAGGCAATTGAATTTCCTGCCCCGGTCTCGCGACGTCCTCCTCTTTCCATTCCTCCTCCGTGCTCCTCCTCCGTTCCAACCGAATGTTCCAACTCACTTTCCCAACTTTTACAATCTCCACGAAGATATTCCTAATTTCTCTTTAAAAATATTCCGTTCCAAATCTCGTCAATTACGATCTCTCTATTCTTTCCCTTCGCTAATAATAATTATTATTACAACATACATACATATATATATATATACTGGTTGAATGTTGCTTGATTATCGTCGATTTATCGTCGATTGCTCGATCATTCCGAAATCAAACGAAATCGGGAGAAATTTTCGAGGAAGGATAGCAGGAAGGTAAGTATCGTGGAACGATCAACGCGTTATCGGATCGATCCGCAAACGGACGTTGCCTATTGGTTGAAAAGGGGGGCTGGATTTTCCGCACAATAGAGGCAGGATGTAAAACGCAATCTCCCTCGTCGTCCTCTCTCGTCTGTTTCTCGCGGGGTCTGGCGGTGGCCACGAAAAATCAGAGCAGCCCAGGCGGAAAGCGAAAGCATTTATACCGGCAACGGGGCCAGCGGTGACGGTGCGCCAGGGGTTTTCGAAGGGGCGGCGAGGTGCGAGGGCAGGGGTTGCTTCCACTCGGGGATACGGAGGAAATCAGGATAATTGTTAACAATTAGCTTAATCAACCTCGAGAGCAAGCTTTTGTTGGCTGGTTCTGATACGGCCGCTCGGGGTTCTCATGCGTCGCTCGCGCGTATTTTCTTCCAAGAAATAATTCGATCGTTTTACGCGACGATTGTCATCCCCCCCCCTCTCCCTTCCCCTCGCTCAGGGATAAAAGGGTGAAAATTGCATCGGGACAATTTTCGAATGAAGATCACCCATTCACAAATCAGCCATCTCAGCTATCTCATTTTATTTCCTTAATCTTTTTAACCGGTTTCATTTTTATTTTCGAAAAATAATCTGAAATCTCGAAGGTTTTTACACGAGTTTTTTTCTTTTTATTCCGGTTTCAGGTCTGGTTTCAAAATCGACGCGCGAAATGGCGCAAGAAGGAGAAAGTGCTCGGAAGGGATACGAATTTCATGCATGTGGAGCAGAGTGGTAAGTTTTACCAATGCTCGTTTTTAGAATCTTCGATTTTCCGATTCAACTGCGAAATCACGTTTGATTAATACGCGAGAAGACGGGACGAACAAGGGAGGAAAGATGAAATCGACGCCAATTACATTTAATTCCAGTGTCGGGTATCGCGAACTTTGATCGTTTAATTTTTCATCGGATATTCGATCGTCGAGTTCCGTGAAACTCCTGTTCCATAATTAAATGAAACAAGAGGTTTCGAATTTCCTTTCTAAAACCACTTTTTTAAATCGTTCTTTAACGAAACAATAAGATCTTACGTACGTTACGAAACCAAAGTTTACGTTTTCCAAGAAAAAAAAAAGAAAAAACACTTTTTTCTCTCAAATCTCTCCAAGTTCCATCCAATCGTTGTAGAACAAGCGACGCGGATCTCGATAAAACCGAGAACGTGTCCATGATAGAACAAACACCACGGATCAGAGCCAGTCTCCTCCTTTGATTCCCAACAGCCAATTGATCCTGGACAAACGATAGAAAAGACAAAGACGCAGTTGGATCGCGAAATGCTAATTCTCCCTTCGAAGCAGCAACCCCGTGGCGGGGTTCGAAAGGAAAAAAAAAAAAAAAAAGAAAGAAAAAAAACTTCGAAACAACGAACTAAAAATCGGCGCAAAAACGGTGTGATTGCAGGTGTCAACGAGCTGTCCCTTCACGCCCGCCTGCTCCAAACCGCCGGCGGTGTGCCAGGTGCGGATCCATCGGGTGGACCAGCGGGTGCCTTTCCCTGGTTCATCCCTCCGGTGTTCCCACCGCCGTGGCCGGCAAGCGCGCCAAAGTTGCCCCCGTTGCACGCCATACTCTCGCAGTACATCGGCCTACCCCTTCCGCAGAACCTGGCCTCGCTGAGCACGGTCCTCCCTGTCGGGCTCAACCCAGCCTCGACCCTCAACCACAACAACGTGAACGGGCACACGCTAGGGACGCACATACCCGGACACCCGTTGAACCTCGGTGTGCAGAATCTGCCGCAGAATTTGAGCTCGAAGCACGACAAGGAGGAAGACTCAGCTTCGTCCGACGACGAGATCAGGCGGCAGAGCGCGGAGGTGCTCAGAGTGAAGGCGGAGGAGGTTTTACGCAAGGTGGATAACTAACTGTGAAATAATCAAGAATCCGAATGTAAATAAATTAATGCGGGATGGTGGATGGTAGATGAACGATTTTTTTTTATCTCTTTTTTTTTTCTCTCTCTTTTTTTCGAAGATGTCGGTGATCCACGGGATTTAGACGCCGATGCCTTGATAGCGAAACAAATGGGGAGTGATGAATCACGGATGATGGATTATAAGTGAGTGGAGAGGGGGGAGGGGATACGAGAAGAGGTTTGAATTCCCAAGAATTTTGTCCGTGCATTATTAGGATTCTTGTAACGCAACAAACTAGCTAGTCTGTTTGAGATTACTCCTACGGATACTTTGAGTTGGTTACGAGAAATGCGTCGTTGGAAACCGCTGGCCGGTTTTTCGACGATTTTTTAGGTTACCTTTTTTCTTTCGTTTTAAAATTACGCAATTTATTCTTACATTTTACTACTACTATTATTATTATTATCATTACTATTACTATTATTATTAATTTTTTTTTTCCTTTCTTGGGTTGAGAATTCATGTACGTCTTTACACGTCTGAATAAAATGCAATATCGCAAGATTTAACGAATAATGTCGCGGACAATTAATGTGGTTTCGAATATTACTAGATTTTTCGTACCTTTCGCCGTTCTCAAAAGTGATAATCTCTAAAGTAATAAAATAACGTGGTAATTTCGATTCAAAAAACACAAGATTGTTCGCGATATTTTCGTGTCGACGAATGTGGTAATTGTAACGAATGTCTCAACACTGGACACTGGAAAATTTTTTTTTTAGAGAATCCAGTTTTATAGAAACCAGCGACAACAAATAAAAACGAACTACTATCGAAGAAGAATTTTTGTAATATACATGTATCATACGCAAATATATATATATATACATATGCATATATATATATATATATTATATATAGATCACGTATAGTTTCTTTCATGTAAATATGTAGGTAATTAATTATCTCGAGAGAAATATATGACGCTACTAAGATTTATCACACTTGTCATTTATCCGATCTTCTCTCGTCATCGTTTCATTCTTCATCGTTTCCAAAAATCGATACGTCACAACCAAATAAATCCAGCTTCGATAACGTGATTTCTCTTCCATTCCGACCGATTAGACGCCTCCCGCCCCTTCCCTTGCCTATATTGCAAAGAGCACGGGAATCGCGCTAATGAACGTATTTTCCCCAGACCCTATTTCTATTAACCCTAATTTTCCTCGTGCTAGAGCGCGATTAACCACGGTTAACGCGGTTAACACGCTTCCGCGTCATTAATCACGAAAAGAATTCGGGCGTAAAACTCGTGGCGGCGGCGATTTCCTGAATTCTAGATCGGCAGCTGGCCCCGTTGCGGTCTCCGCCCTCGTACGCGCAAACGGGGCGCTTCCATTCCCACGGACTCTTTTCCCGTAAACATTGGACGCCGTTTAATCGCGCCTACCGCGATTACTCGCAAGCTCTCCGCTCGCTCGCTCCGGTTCGTTCCTTCCCACGTGCCCGTGGTCATACACCACCTCGTCCCGTCCTGGCGTATGACACGCACAACGGCAATTACAATCCGACCAATTTATACGGCTTATCAGAAATTTATCTTCGGCCTAGGACGAAGCGCGTAGCGACGACACCACCGCGCGACAATTATCGTTATCGTTATTGAACGGAGCTGCGGCGACGCAGAGGGGTGGGGACCCGAGGGAAGTAATTATTGCGCCACCTGCCCCGGGACGATCGTCATCGTTGCGAGTCGATAAGATCGGGGCAGATAATGCCACGAGTTTGCGGGAAATGTTGTGCTTTGTTTCCTGCCCGAGTTTTTCTGTTCTCTGATATTCCTCCTCCCTTCGTCGTTGAGCCGTGGGAGTTTTTTTTTCTCTCTCTCTTTTTTTTTCTCCCTTTCACACTCCGTGTTTCCTTTCGCTTCCCAACTTTCCGACGATTTATTAGGATCGATTATCGAAATCTTCTTCGATCGATATGATGAGTTTTATTTATGTTTAGGAAAGGAAGAATCTTGACGAGATTTTTAGATAGATCTTCTCGTGGAAACGGCAAACGGTGGATTTTGGAAGGAAACGCTTAAGAATAATGGTAGTGAGCACCTACACTCGAGATATTTCGCAGACATTTTATATTCGAAACATTAGAAAGAGAGCGTGCTTTGCGTGCTTTCGAAATTCCTCTCCCCTTGCATTTTAGCTCAATGACCGTGTCGCATAATGCTGTAAAGTTCCGCTAAATGGAACCTCTAGAAGGAGAAAGAAACGCTCTAGGTCCACTCTCGCCCTGCTTTCATTCACCGATGTCGATTAGTAAGCGTTTACACCTATACGTGTTTCCATGCGATCCACTCAAGTATCGATAATCGTCGAGGGTTAACCTCGGCTTAACGAGAGATGGAAATTGCATCGTCGAAAACGATTGCCCGTTTGAAAAATTTTCAAACTACGATATTTTCCTCGGCCGCGCTCGAATCGCGAGATATAAAAATGGATGCGAAACGGGGAAACAAAGGGCGGTCGAAAAACTTCATTTTCGAGTGCAATGCACGATGGTGTATCCGCGATGGTGCTTCGCGATACATCGACGGCGTGAAAAATTGCGAATTGCTCGGTCTCAGCACGGACTTGGAATATTCCGAATGTAATGAATTTTTAATAAAACGGTCCATTACAGGAATTTAATAAACGCGTTTATTATTCGTTGGAATTTAATTACCGCATTACAAGTTCACGCGGCGTTTTTCGAAAACTCCGTTCGCACGGAAAGGATCGGTCCGAAAACGAGTCCGGAAACAATTGTTCATCTTCTCCTTTCCTTCTTTTTTCTTTCTTTCTTTCTTTCTTCTTCTTCTTCCTCTCTTTTCTCCTTTTTTCTTTTTTCTTTTTCTTTTTTTTTTCTTTTACCTCCGCGTATAATCATATGTTTTAAGGGGCTGGACGAGGGATCAGAGTTGAATACCACTGATCGCGATCGCGACGGCTACGAAGGACAATTAGATTAAAAGCAGCGCCTCTCGCGGCGGCTTGAGATCCATTAGTGCCCATTGTACCACCCCATTTGTACCCCTAACGTACCACCCCCGTGTGCCGTTACTTCAGCCCCTTCCACCTTCTCCCCCTGAGCACAGCCACCATCTCGAAGCCAGGTACTTATTCTCAATAGTAATATGCTCACTTCATACTTCCATCCCCTCCATCCCCCCCTCTCTTCCCGCCTTCGACACCCACGAACACGTCTACGTTGTCCTCCTCTTCCTCCCTTTTCCGCACATACGTTTAGTTCCGTTATACCTTCTTTCCCTCCTCTCTCTCTCTCGCTCTCTCACCATTTCTCTCACTTTCACCGTCTCTCCGCTCTTTTTTTCTCGCGTTTTCCATCCCGCTTCCACCGCCCGTTCTTGAGAAGCGGAAAGTGGCACGGTCTGAAAAGATTTCTCCGCTTGTGAAAATCACTAGCTGCGCTGATACCAAGAAGAACATTAATGATACCCTAAATGACATCAATTAGTCCATCTGCCGTGATAAACATCCATCGTCGAGATTACTATCCTCGACTTTCCCCCCCCTTTTTTTTTCTTTCCCGGCAACACACAATCCGGGAAAACGTTAAGTAACTGATTTTCAAATAATCGCGCTGCTGCTGCTTTCTTTCTTTCACGCAAAATCGTGGCGAGTGAGAATCGTTAACGACGACAAACTTTATTCCACGCCGATCGAGTCACTCGTTCCCCATCCTCGCCTATTTTATCCTGTTATTATCTAACGTTTTTCCCAGGGAATACCGCTTGCATTCAATACTCTCGTCCTAAATTCTCGAAACGACTCGAGACGTTTTTCCTACTTTGAAAATATCCATTTCTATACCGTTTATATACTTTTTCTCTCCTTCTTTTATATCCTAGGATTCCATGGAGGCAACAAAGGAAAGGATCTATATATATATATCATCTTGGAACTTCGGTCAAACATTGAAACCAATCTTTTGGACAAAAAGCAAGAACAAGCGAATGTTTCGTTTCGATGATTTATATTTTTAATCGTAATATATTTACCTTTTCCTCAATAAATTATAATTATCACCAGGAAAAATATTTTGTTCTATTTGCTCTCTCCTCGAAAGGGTGCAACGATTTTTCCTCTCTTTTGCGAGTCTTCGTGACGAGTTAAATCGTATCCACATTTGCAAGTCATTAGTCGAGTTTCATGCCACTCGAAAACAGGACTATAATATAATGGTGCGCTCACGAAAACGGTGTGCTTACGATGTGCAACGTGAAACCATCGTGATACGATTGCCCGGCTATTGTTTACCGCTTTATCTAGTGGGAAATCATTTTGAAAGATATTACGCTTCGCCCCCGCGCCATTTTGTTCCAGAAATTTCTCCAACCGATCGAAAACAATATTATCGATACTATCCGCCATTACGTACATATTCACCATTTCTTATTCCTATTAAATATTCCGAATTCCCAGCGATCGAAATTCGTAGCGACAGATGGAGCACAATCACGTACAAAATAACAAAAGCAAACGACAAATAAAAAAAAAAAAAAAACGAAAGGAAAAAAGAAAGGAAGAGAGAGAGAGAAAGCAGCCAATTACAGAGAAGTTTCTGGCCAAAGTATTCCTCAAACTTGAATGGAACGTTGGTGGACACCCGCGGCGTAAAAAATTCCGCGCGAAGACGCAGAAAGACGGGATCCGGCGACGCGGACGGTTTGAGAACCGTCTCTCGTTCACACGTTGTGAAGCTGAGTGTACGATTATGCTTAAAAATTAGTGTCGTTGCGTTCTAACTCCATACACACGGTGCGTACACACTTCATTAAGGCCATTAGAAGGCATCTGGGCACAGCAAGGCGACGACCTGCAACCCCCGACGCAGATCTCTTTCGCCTTTTCAACCCCTCCAAGGGCGACCCCGACAATAATGGCTTTTACGCCGATAGGCTTAAGCCCAGATATCGTCGGCACCCTGAACCCTTGGAAATTGAGATACCTGCACGATTATTTTCTTCTTTCCTTCTCTCTTCCCTAATAAAAAGTTCTCCTTATTATTATTATTATTATTATTATCGCTGTTTCGAAGATAAGATAAATACCTTGATCCTTTCGAGGGATTAGAGAGATCGATTTATATTGTGACGACAATTTGAAATATTCCACGCATTGCTTAATAAAATTGGAGCAACTTTGTAACATAAATTTCCTCTATGGATATGTATGAATTCGAAATCTCTATCTCTCTACGATCGTGCGAGGTAATACTTTCAAGGACGACTCTCGCTGTAACAATCATTCAACTTCGATAATTATTAAATTAAACTAATTAAAATTACTCTTCTCTTCGTTCCACCATTTAGATCAAAAATCTATTCTCACTAATAAACGAATACAAAACATTCCCAAAATTAGAGATATTAATATGAAATGTTTCAAGTAGACATTATATAAAAATCGGAGATCGATTATTAATTTCGACTCGATTAACAGCGCGAAAAGTTATTACGATAAATTAAGACGCGTTAAAAGGTTGTAAACCTTGATCCAGTTTAAAAAAGATCGAGGTTGATTCTATCAAAGACACCTTTCATGGCAAGAAAATAGAAAGAGAGAAAAAAAAGGGAAGAAAAAAAGGGAGAGAGGGGGGTCCGACCGATCGGATGCTCCAGCTCGTTGAAAAGATCAAAGCTCACGGCATTCTAATGGATCGTGGAACGAGGTCTTTCACACTCGATCAATTTTCTCGAATAAGGCGGTTTTCGCGGGATAAAAGGTGCATCAAACCATGCACGTATACAGGACGCGCATCGGGGGTCCTCCATACGGGTCGAGAGGTGTCTAAAAACGCTACGAACTTCAGAGATCCGGGCGACGAATTTTTGTATGTAATTGCCGCGCGTTACGCGATCCTCTCCTCTCGTTTATTAAACTTATTTCTATCTCGTTACTACAATACAAGACCTGTAACCTCTCTCCCTTCGTATACTCTCTCCCCCATCGACATCAAAGTGAGTACACCGTAACGAAGGAGAAATCGTATCCGGAAAAAAATATCGCATCAATTTATAACGAGCACGTTGCACGATGCATAAGACCCTTTATCGTTTCGTCTGTGGCGAAAAGCATCGCGGGTCGAAAAGCAAGGACTTTTCGACGTATTTTACAATCATAAATTAATCGTACTATTAATTTCCCAGCCGGCGGCGTGCAATCTAATAAAGCGTGAGACACGAAAGGCTGCGGGTACACTTTGATAAACCATCCGTTTCCTTCCCTCTCCCCCCCTCTCTCTCTCTCTCTCCGCCTGGTAATATTATATTACATTAAGCTGATTATCTGCGCCGCGCGGTTGTACATACTTTTTTATCAGCTTGCCTTAGATCGCCCCGCAATTCGCTCCGTTTTTTCCAATGCTCGCTACCAACGCGGAAAAATCGGGTTACGCCCGGGCAAAAAAGTCGCCAGTTTCACGGCTTGTTTGCGCCGCGCCCCGCTCGATTTAACGAAGACCCATTCTGCACGTGGAAATGTACCGAAATTATACCGAAATGAAAAATTCCGGTATATTTTGCCACCGTCCCTTACGTGACAATGGGGGATTAAAGCGTTGTTTATTACACGGTATTATAATTGAATACTTAGCTGTCTACTATTAATAATTTTTACTATTTTTAGTTAAAATAATTTGGGAGAAGGAATCCAAAAGCCGAGTATTTACTATCGATTCGTGTATCCCAAATTTTTTTGTAATATCTAATTATCAAAAAATTATCAGAAATCGGAAGGAAGATTTTCGGTTGATTTGACGAGGATCAAACAACCCCATTCTTGACGGAAATGTTCGAGGGAGGGGGAAGGAGAGAATATAGCCTCAACACGGAACCCTCCTTTCTTTCGCCGAATTATCGACCATCTTCTCCTCCTCGATGAAACTTATCTGGCCATTAAAAAATCGAAACACGGTCCTAAGGCGACGTTTACGTCGTCGAAGAAACACAACGGCCATCGATCTCGGGGAGAAGAAATCACCGTTTTTACGTCTCCGCGAAGAAGGATCCTCGGCAAGTCGTGAAGGCGAGTCGTCATTATCAAACTCGGTGTAATCCTAGTCCGAAAGGCGGGGGGGAAAGGGAAGAAGGGAAAGAAGAGAGATATCCGAGCGGAGAACGGAACGCTACGCTGTATCCGTTTAGCCCTAAAGTGCTTTTACGACCGTTTAAGGGGCGGGTTTAATGGCCGTTTAAGGGGATTTCGGTGGATAATTAGCGGTGCCGGGTAAAAAAAGAAGCGTCGGCCGGGTACGTACGCGGCTCTCGGTGTGAAAAGCCGCGACAAAGGGGGTCGGTTACACGATTACGCGGAGACAGGGGAGTACGGGTGGCGAGCGCTCGTAGGCGATTGGTAGATCGGGCGCGAGTTGGTCGCTCCTATTGGCGGTGCAAAGGTGCTGCCGATCGTCCGGACTCGAAAATACAACGGGCTCGTCCGCACGGAAGCGTGGAAGGAGATTTTTCGAGGGCCTTTCTCCTCAATAGGGTCCTATGACCGACCTCCTGCGGCGCCACGGCAGATGTGGACACCCGGTATATATATGGATATACACCGTCTCCACCGAGGATCGTATAATAATCTGGTAGCGGTATGTTTGGCCACAGAAGTATCTTTTATTGTAATTTCAGTCGTCCCGAAAACGAGATCCGAAAAAGGGACCCCTTCGAGAGGTGTAAGCTTACAAGCTTCTCTACTACTATTTAGCTCATGCTAAATATCCTCGAGAGAGAGAGAGAGAGAGAGAGAGAGAGGGAGAGACCAGTTTCGAGGAGCTGTCCTCCGATTGGGTTACCGTGGATGGAAAATAGATACCATTCCTATCTTTAAATCTCGTCTTTACGTTTCGCGTGTTTCAACGTTCGTTCCGATATAGAATGCATCCAGTTTGACGATTTTCGCGATACCGACGTTACACGTAGATCTACGACGGATAAATAAATATTTCTTCCGCTTACACGATAACGCGACGAGGCTTTATTTAACCGGAGCATAAATTTTTTATCGAAGATCTGATTATCTTAATGTAAACAGTTCGATAAAGTTCTTGCAACGTGAATATCATTGGCGTTCGTTAATTTTTTTTTCGTCCTTTTCTCCCTTCTTCTTTTTCTCTTTTTTTTTTTTTACACACAGGTATCATCATCAACCCGCTTTCACGTAAGAATCGACGTCGTTGAAAACCTTACTTAATACACTCGACCGGCCAGCCCTTAAACCCTTTTGTACTCGAGCGTGGCGCTTTGAACTTCCGTCGAATTCATCGAAAGAGAAATCGAAAGTATTCCCGTCGAGCTATCTACCTTCCTACCACCACCATCGCAACCAACGCAACCCTCTCCCCTCCGGCCGCCGTACCCCAACCCCCTGGCTCGCGGATCGGAGATCGTTTCAAGATTCGTGAACAGACAGAATGTAGGACGAGGCAAAATGCGGCAACCGGTCCGTGTTATTGACTTCATCTTAATCAGATCTCAATATCTCAATTACGTTTTGAGCCGGGCTTTCCCATTTGTTTGCCGGAGAGATTTTAAAGCCAGGGCCCATTGTCTGCACGCCACCCCTGAGCCTTCTGCACGGGCTTAACTTTTCATTCTCCTGTAAATTGCAGGTTCTGTATTATGGGTATGGAGCACGGGTGTAAATCGAATGAAACAATGGAGGCTGCCGTCTACTGCGATCCTCGAATCCTGATTATCCGCCTAACGTGTCGTCGAGAGAGGGAATTTAATTTTAGCTCGAATCAGCTGTCTGTCGTCAATTATTACTCCCACCTTCCGGTTTTTTTCGGTAAGGATGGGCTACTTATCTATCCTCATTCCGATCTCCACGATCTCTCTCCCGGAGCTCCCGTGTTTCCGGGATTCTGTTATTTTCATCCGTTCCGCGCGGAGTGGAGTACGGCCGATCGATGGAGATATAACCGGCATCGATAACGCGATTAGAGAATCATCGAACGATCAATGAAGATTAATTTCTTCGTCAAATCTCATTCGTGTATTTATAATTTCTCGAATTGGTCTCATCTTTCACGGTAGATTTCACTAAAAATTTACCTCTCAGACAGGAAGCGGGGAACGAGAATGTATAAGATAATTCGAGAAAATCTCGTATTTAAAGGAAAAAAAAAAGAAAAAAGAAATCTCTCTTAAATGTTTCAAGACAATCGATATGTTGCGCTTGCGGCGAATTATCTATTATTGCACGCGAATAGATTTAAAAGAATAGAATATTACAGCAGTTAGAAATTTTACAAATCGCGCTAAATGTTTCGTTCAACTGTACACACTGTTTATTTAACAAAATTCTATAACTTATACATCCTCGTAACTTATCGATCGATACCGTGCCAGTTATTATACCAACTTTATCGGATCCTTGAACGCTTTGGCTTCGCATAAATCAACTTGGTATCAAAAATCTTCATTTCCTCTTATTCCATGAATATAACATATTCCATACTCGAAAACATAGGGAAACGTGGCGTAAACCGTAACAACCACCGACCACGATGAAACGGAGAACGCCGGAAGCGCGAACCACCGACGAAAGTAGGGAGTAATTAATGATCGCGGGATCGTTCAGGACGGACGGTCGCGTCTGCGGTCTCGACGCGGGATTAACGAGCGGCTATTGTTATTTAATTGATTCCCGAATCTGTCCACCGATCCCAAACTAATATATATCGCATTCCATGGACTAATAATACATTATAGGAACGGTCGGGACAGTCCTTTGGGGAAAGGCGTGCACACGTGCCGCCACGTGCCGCCTGCGTTCCGCTCCGCAACATTCACCATCTCCTCTCCTTTTATTTAATTAGCGCAACTTCATGAAACGCGACGCGTTTCACGTTATCCACCGCTCCATTTCCTGCCAATTTAACGGATCAACGGCCGACCAACTATCTCCCCGTTAACCGTTCCGCTAATAATAACAAAATTGATCGTTCCGAACTCTCGTTAATATCTCTTTCATCCGTCCAAGCATTCGCAACGTCTAAAATTCTTCCTTCGTATCGAGACTCGACTTTGATAATAAAATTAATTCGTGTCTAGCCGAGTGTCTCCTCTATTTACATTATCCATCACGGTATCGTGAATAATTTCAATCAAATTGGACGGATCAAGGTGGTTAAAAAACTTCTCTAAAATCGAAACTGGGAATTACAAATCACGACGCGTTAAACGGGATGGATAAGGAGAAAAACTTTCCACGCCTCCCTCCTACCTCCCCTCCCAGGGGCCGCAATAACATTCCCCAGTAATCGGAGAATTTATACTTCAGTCGATCCGGAACCACTACCACCACCACTACCACCTCTCGCTACGTTGATCTACCAAAACATCATCAGAAACCAATCCTTCGCTTCGAAAATCTCCTCTCGAAATAGCGGGGAAACCTCCCAAAGAACCGTGTTATTAAACTTTCCGTACCACCGATAGAGAGCACGAGGCAGCGATCGCCAAATGTAATAACTCGGTTCCGTGGATCCTCGCGGTGGCAATTCCTCGCGGCTCGTCTTCTCCCTCGGCCGTGAGACCGAGAGGTTTCGACGACGACTCAGCTTTCGCCCGAACGATTGAAAAATCGAAGGTGAAATCGATCGGAGAGGGGGATGCACGACGCAAGGCCGCGTAACCGTTCGAATTTCCTTAAAATGCTGTATCAACGACACGCGGCCAAGTGCCGCTCGGTTGACTTAGTGGGTGCGGCAGTTTCTCGCGGTAGGCAGGCAGGAAGGCAGGAAGGCAGCCACCACCTACCGCCGCGCACAGTTTCATCGACGAAGAACACAGGGGTAGCGCGAAGATAGAGACGGAGAGCCGCACATAGGCGGACGGTGCTGCGACCGCGGCAAGTTCCATTCACGCATACACTCGCTCGCAAACAGATTCCCGGCTTGAGTCGAATATATTGAAATAATCTGGGCAAATACGACAAGTTCGGTTATGAAATTTGCCGAAGGGCTTGTGAGCTCTCTGCTTCTGTCTCTGCCTCCGTCCCGCCTGCCCGTCCGCCTCCCCCTCCTCTCTGTCCCGCTCGCACCCTTACCTCCTGGTCCCTTTACCACCCCCTCCAAGTCCCTTTTCAGCCTCCTCCTCCTCCTTCTCTCTTCCAGCAACCACCAACTACCCCGTCACTACGGAATCGCGAATCTCCCCGACCTGCTTCAAGTGATATTTGCTCAAAATCGGTTCAATAGCAACTTGGGTATTCGCCTGTTCCTCTTATACGTTTCGGGTATCCCCCTCCCTTCCCCCTCACATATAACGTCTACGTATGTAGACTGTGCGTACGTATGTATGTGTCTGTACGTGTGCGTCTGGCGTGTGCTCGTGGTGATGGAGCTC
Source organism: Apis mellifera (assembly GCF_003254395.2). Lineage (NCBI taxonomy): Eukaryota > Metazoa > Arthropoda > Insecta > Hymenoptera > Apidae > Apis > Apis mellifera. The sequence continues at coordinate 22,649,840 of NC_037638.1, forward strand.
GTCAATGGATGTGGAAGGTGCAGGAGGACGTTTCGTCATCGAAATTCGTTGTCGAATCGAGTACGAATTATAGGTAATCACCGAGTGAAAACTATTACATCGATCCTACGGATCCTCTTTTTTTTAGGGTAAAGAAGATTGACCCTCCCCTCCCCTTTTATACGTGTGTGTGTGTATATACATAAAGATGTGGATATAGATATAAATATAATCAGAAAGAAATCCGAATGCTTGAAATCTGAACGTTACTTGATATTTATCGAGGAAATCTGATGGAATTTTTATCGAAAATGAACTGGAAGGAAATAAGGTCAGATCCGAAATAACGAATTCCGATTATACGATTTCGATCGATCCAATACACACACGTATACATATATATATAGGCGTGTGTGTGCCATTTTTGAGCCGGAAATGGAAGATCACAACAAGACCGATCTTACGTGTAACAATAATTAAGCACGGATCGCGCACAAACGCGCGAAACGGCGAACGTACGTGGATTTATAACGCGCGTAGTCAAGCAGAAATCGAAACCTTTGATACACGGGGTGGGACAATTAAACGCTAAACTACCCCTCGAGGGCACGGGCGCACCCCTAATGCGCTCTTTATGGCGACTTAATGCCCCTAATATTGCATGCGACCCTTGTTTATACCAGTTCAGCGCTTCCCATTTTCGTCCTGTTTTCACTTACGTACGTACATCCACACTCTCCTCACGCCACACACACACACGCGTGTATATACGTGTATCCACGTATATAAATCCGGGTACTTCTTCCATAAATTCCGTGGCGAATGACCGGGCCCGCGGTACACGACGGTATCGTGCGGTTCATTCCGCTCCGTCGAAAAGACTTTGCGTTTAATATCCGCTAATGAGCTTCAATGATAACAGTGTAAGCACGAGTAATTACAAGCAACGTGAAATTTGTATCGGGTAACTGGAGCCACGCTCACGAATCGTGTATCCATCTGCGCGAATTCAGCTTCAAGTAGGTTTAAAACGTTGCTCCAAGGAATATTCATTGAATACATTTGCACTGCGTGGCCCGACATCTTGATATATATTTTGTCTAAATACGAAATTTTCCCATCCTGTATAAGAATGAGAGAGAAGGAACAACCTCCATTGAACGGATTACAATTCAAAATTTGGATTTTAAATTATTCCATTAATCCTTTTTTCTTTTCGAAAAGAAAATAAATATCCCTTTCACGAGGAAGGATTTCGAAGTATTTTCGAGGAGGAGAATCATTCGATCGAGATTGAAAAGAAAGAAAAAAAAATTTCGTCGTTGGGATGGCAATTGTATTTAATAGACGAAAAAACCCGTACAAACCCCGTTCACGGGTAAAATAGAGCGGTCACGAAATTCGATAAACATCCACGGAATCAATGATTTCTCGTATGCGTCACGTTTGTCCAGAGGGAAGATTCTCGCAAACACAGGGTTGACATCGAGAGACATGCGACGGTGGGAAGGGTCCAGAGAAGCAATGAGAATTACCCCCGTGGCCGTCTCTCTGAGAACCCCTGCCGCGTGGAGGGGTGGCATGCATGGGAAAAATTGATGTTGTGTTTGCCGTGGAGATCTACCAGCCGAATAATCTGTAACGTTTCCATCGAGTCGTGGCCTAATATATCTGTCATCGTGGATGTCGCGCGCCATTTCACGTGGCCTGCCCGCTCCTCCTTTAATTATACGATTAAATTTTCTCGTAGCCAAGGCAAATCTGGTGGCAGGATGGGCAACCGATTACAAGGTAAAATGAGGCGGGGAATCCATCTCTTTCCGGTTGATCGATACCCCCCCTCCCCCTCCTCCCCCTTCGGAGGTGCATCCCATTCAACCCAGTGGATTCTAGGTGGATCTTTCCGTGAAAATTAAACAAGCCGCGCCGCTTAATTGGAAAGCGAGCAAGACCTTCCTCGGGCTAAGATGAAGCCGGCTAGAGAAGTATTTAAGGACTTTCTTGGTTAGCGCTGATTAACTCGGACGCGCGTCTATATACGCCGTTGTTTCCTTGCCTCGAGGTCAGAGAGAAGAATGGGCTTTCTTTATTATCTCGAAACGGGGAGGAATTTTCCGGGGGAGATCTTCGTTCGAGATCTTTCGCTGAATCAAATTATATAAGAAAAAAAGAAAAAAAAATTGACTGAATTATTTGAACATGGTAGATTAAGAATCTACCACCGTATTTTTCGAGAGTTTCTTTTGTACTTCTTTTAATCGAGAAGCTTAATTACGTATCGTATTTCATAATTTCGTTCGTAAATGTAGGAAATTAAAAATTTGATGTATGATTATCGTAACGTAGGAAGGGATAATGTCTCGATAATATGTTACGAGGTTTCCTGAAATGAATTCCTGTTATTAAGTAGATTTGTTCTTCGTTAATAATTGAATGAAAGTGAATCCAGACGGAGCGTTATAATTTTACTTCTCTTTAGATTCTCCGAGGTCAAGAAATTGTTCAAAAACAATTTTTTCGTACACGTGTACGTGTAATTTAAAGTCAGGAGGGAATTTAAACTTTCCCTCGTTTTACAAAAAAAAAAAAAAATCATGCAAGAGCGATATGTTGATCGTAACGATACAACATTCGTATAAATAAAGATGCCGTTTATTAATTGTTGTGCGTTGAAGGGAAAAACCGAGGTCCACGTTAAATAGATAGAGATGAAATCGAGATCGTTTCGCGGAGAGGGAGTTTTCGAGGGGAGGGGTGGAAATGTTTGAGGATTTTTTGGTCGACCAGGGCGCGGCATCACTTTTACGTAACTCGCACTCGTTAAAACCGTCATACGAGGAAGCTTACAAAGCCGTCCGACCGGGTGCATTGATTTCCGGCTTAAAACTTAAGCTCCCCGGCTGGCAAAACTAATAACTGCTCGGCAAGGTCCTCTCTCTCTCCTTCTTTTTTCTTTTTTCTTTCTTTTTTTTTTTTTCTCCCCTCTCCGGTGCTAGAAGATTTTTTAGATCGTAATTTTTTTTATCCTAGATCGGATCTCGCGAACGGTGTCGCTTCCCTTCCCTTCCCTTCCGCTTTGTTCCGATCGATCGATCGATGGAAATTGATCGGTATATCGAATTATTCCGTCGGCTATCAATTGCGATCATCGCCTCCAATCTATTATATTTTGATCATTTGAACGAACCACCATTTTATCCTTCTATTCCGTTTCATTTTATCTACTTGTAGTTGGTCCCAAAAATATCCAGGATGATCGATATAATTTATGAAAAATTCCACATCAACGAACAATTTTTATAATTAGTTATATTTATTTATTGTTTCGTTCTAAGGATGGAATCTAATTGTTTAAGAAGAGAATGAATCTTGTGTATTTTTTATGAAGATTGAATCTATTCTAATTCGTTTCTTTTAAAAAAAAACCTGTAATTAAATATTATATTATCGTAATAAATGCGCGATTTAATTAGAAACTAAGTGTGAAACACACGTATGAGAATACTCGTTGAAATCAGTTGTGTATCACATTTTTATGAATCTGAATCTGATCGCAAATTTTAATTTAAAATTTCACCTAGAACTCGGATGGAAATCTTTTCAAAATAAATTAATTAAGAATTCTCGAGAAATATTCGAGAATGACGATATTCGGTAATGTATATGTATAAAAAAAAAAAAAAGAAAAAAAGAAAAAAAAAACGATCGTAAGGCGTTAATGGGTGGATGTTAATTGCTGGCATACAGATGCCGGATGATCGATTTATTCAAATATTTTTGGGACCGACGCGAGATTACAATCATCGGCCGGGTATCGCGTTTTCGATTGCATGCGCGTCATCGAATTTGCATCACAATTAATATTCCATGATTCCATCAACTTTTCGTTGAAACGCGTGGATGATTAATATATCGTTCGTTCACGCACCCGTACACAACGAAGAAGTCTGCTCATCATGCATTTTATGATTCGATACATTATAAATCACACGCGATGTTTTTCCGTTTCACTGACCCCCACGCGCTCGCGCTCGCGCTCTCTCTCTCTCCCTCGCGCGCGTGATAAGGATCGTAATTACTCGTGCACGACGCTTCATCTAAAAAATATATATTTTCCTATATTTATTTTTTTTTCGACGCATTCGAAATTGTTTGATCATCGTTATTACCATTTCCTGCTCGTGATAAGTGACGGGCTTGCATTTTCGATCGCGCGCCTGCTTGCCAATTTGCATTTACCGTTCCGAACAAGGAACGGTGTTAAAACGAGAAAAGAAGGAAAAAAAGATGAATTCTCTTCGAGAGATTCGATGAAAGGAAAAAAAAAAGAAATGTACGAAATGTTAATGAACGCGAAGTAATCCCGTTGAAACGGTCAGGCACGGTCTAAGTAACGATAAATTAATCTCTTTGCCATATGTCATACGTGGCAACCAATTAACAAAGTTCTAATCTCACGGGCAGTTTAATCGCATTACCCGTTAATTTACCGAACTTCGGTATCGCGGCATAACTATAACCGTGTCAACCTGCTAGCAACAACTCGTTTCCCAAATTCGTATCGTCTGATCGATAATCATTCTAATCCATGCCACGATCCACGATTTCCCCTCCTCATTATATCCATCTGTTGTATTTCTTCGATCGCGAAAACGATTTGAAAAAAGAGGATGGATAGATGGAGAGAGGAACACGCGTTAAGGAATTGAAGGAATGTCAAGATCCATCGAATGGCTCCCTTCTCTTTTTTTCTTTCTTTCTTTCTTCCTTTCTTTCGCCGATTCTTGCATTTCTCACGATGGCAAAACCGACAAACGAGCACGTTCGCTCGGCGCAGACACACAAGTGCATCAGAAGGTGCGTGTCAAGTGGTGGCTGGTCCACCCCTGGCTGGCTGGCTGGCTGGCTCCCGAGGCACTCGTCGGTAAACTTCAACGTTCTTTGCCACGATTTATCTCGCGTCTCCGCGCGTCTATCTCCATGCCTCGGTCGATCTTCTCTCCCGCTCTTCACCCCCTCTCCTCTTCCACCCGTCGTCGTTTCACTCGTTCGCTCGCTCGCTCGCTCTCTCTATTTTCGAGAGGGTCTCATTTCTCTTTTAAGCCGCATACAATGCGGCAAATGAACCGAATTTGCGAAACTCGGGGATCCGGATTCGGCGGATAGCCCTCCACAACGGTCTTAGTGGCCTGGCCGGGCCCTGATCTACAGGCGTTAGAACTAACACCATTCAAGGTGTCAAAGGGAAAAAAGAAGGAAAAAGAAAGGAAGAATGAATGAGAGAGGGAAAAAAAAAAGAAAAAAAAAAGGAAAAAAGAGGTTGCGGGTACTTACGAAAAATCCCTCGAGATCCTGAAGAGTTCATTACCGGTACCTGGCTGGGCGCGGGTGTTTCTCCGCGTCGAGGGGATATCCTTCCAGAGATGGATGCCTCTGAATCGGACGCCACCGCGGACCCTTTCTCACGGTAATTCCTCCTTAAACGCGTTTCCAACCATCTCGTTCCCATTATCGTTTCGCGTTGACTTCGATATTCCTTCGAGGACCAGCGTTTTTTTTTCTCTCTTAAAGGAAACGATACGGATACTATCATCACTTTTAATTATTCGATCGAAATCGCGCGAATAGTTTATCCGTCGCGAATTCTTCTGTTATTGTTATTATCAATTGGCGAGAGGAAAAAAAAAAAGAAAGAACGAAATGAAGATCACGCGTAAAATTTCGGGCTTGATAAGTGGAAAGTGTGGGTGTTTTTTTTTTTGCAGGAGGTGGAAGGTGGGTATCGACGATTGATGAGAAATCGGCGGGGAAAGAAAGAGAGGCGCCGCGGTATTTTCGCCATTAGAGAGCGGCCGGGAACCAATTCAATGGTGCGTTTACGCGGCACGAAATTGTTGGGCCAGTATTTGCGAGATTAATGAGTTTCATAACGTGCTAACGACATTCACGGTCAAAACGAAAAGTAGATTACGCGGCTGAATTGGAGGAGGGAAGGATGTGACGCGGGCTGAAAATGGTGCGGGGTGGAGCGGGAGGAGCAAGCGAGGGAGGGGGAGGGAGGGGCGAGGGGGAGTAGAGGCAACGGCGGTGCTGATCCCCCCCCTGCCCTGGCGGCGAGGGAAAGAGGGTTGGGACGCGTTACGTTTAGCCATCTGCGAGTTTTGGTGACGATGATTTTACTTGATGAGGCCGCTGCTACTATTGTCAAACCGTTCCCCTGGGTGGTACTCGAAATTTTCGAATCGTTCCGTCACGATTTAAACCACCGCCCACCGCCAGTTTGCACGCGATCGTTATAACGTGAACGATGGATCGAGCGTAAGCCGATCTTCCAGACCGATCCCAACTCTCTCTCTCTCTCTCTTCCTCTCTAGCGTAGCCTCGACAGACGAAAATCGATCAATTTATTGGGATTAAATTGTTAGAAAAATTTCCAAGACACGCGTTACTTGATACTTGATACTTGACGAAATTTGAAAAAGGAAAAAGGAGGAAAAAGAAAGAGAGATCGTCTCGTATGAAAGAAGAACGAAACGCGAGGGCGACGCGGGATAAAAGGATAATTTCGATAAAAACGGGACGAGGCGAAGGAGGATGGAACGGGGTTTCCTGGGGAAAAAAGATGCCTGGGATTTTTTTCCACGTCGCAGCGAGACGCGTCGAAACAAAAATCGCTCGGCGTGCCCGCCGCCCCTCCATCTCCCTCCTCCCGAAAAAAATCAGAGTGCAGAGAGAATATAGGAGAAAAAGCACGGAACCGGTCGGAAAAACGTGTCGCGTACAGGTCAGAACCGCCTATGAACGGCGACGTCAGCGTTATTCGCGTTCTCCTTCTTCCCCCTGCGCCGGCCCCCGATCCTCCCGGCCCTCTCTGTCATCGGGCGGCGCACAGAGAGAGGACACACAGAGGCGCGCAACACGCGCGCATTTTTTTCTCTAATCTAATCTATCGACAATTTGACGGGCGAAAAACTCGCCGCCATTTTTGCAGCACCCACCGCCTCCCTCTTTTCTCCTCTTCTACTACCCTCCACCCTACTACCAGCTCGCGCCCACGAGCCTGCACCCTCCAGCCACCCCCGTGGCCTCTCCTACCACCCCCACGTGGCGCGGCGTAAAGCTATTAAAATTCATAACCCCGGACATACGCCGAGGGGTTAAAACGCGTAGCGTTCTACGCGAGCGGGGGGAGGGGGCGAAGGAGGAGGAGGAGGAGGAGGAACGGTGACGGCAGAGGAGGTGAAAGGTAAAAGGAGGTGGGGTCGGGCGGTGGGCCAGAAGGGGTGGTGGTCGGGTGGTCAGGGCTCAAAATGAAGTAACCGAATTTGCGGACTCGTGCTCCATGCCTGTAGCAAAACAAGAGACTCCGTTGCCCTGGCAAGCCGCCCGCGGCTGGATTTTGAATATGCATTGCTTCCCAGTGCAGTGTCGCATCCATATACATGGGAACACGTCTTTGTGCCCGTGTTCCTATGGATATGGTGGTGTGGTGGCGGAGAACCGAGCGGGAAGAGAGCGTGCAAGGGAAGGAGATAGAGGCGAGCAGCAACGAAGGGGGTTGGTTGTGTCCGTAGAACGGGCAGACAATGGGGCCCTATTGGATTATACCGACCTCTTTGGCCCGGCCGGCCGGTGCAAATCTCTATTAAAAACTTCGAATTGCAGGTTCTGCCCCGGTTCGTCCTTGTGTCATCGCGCGCGATACTGATTTGCGGCCAACGCGTACGACCCTTACGTACGTTCGATGACTCCGTTTCGTTCGGACAAGGGGGATGATTTCGTCGGGATCGTTTGATAGGAAGAGAGCAAGTTGGTCGACGTGGCATCGCCGGATTATAGTTTATGTATTGGGACGGGGGAGAGAGGGGTATTCGTTTCGTATATTGCCTTGACATTGATCCTCCTCGGTTACGGGAAAGGGTTTAAAGATACGTGACGGATTGATTTTTTTAGATCAAGTTCACTCTATCCTCCAATTACTACGTCTGTTTTTCATCCGTTGGAAGAATGGAGATGCTGATTTTGTTTTTCGATTCGCGTGAACTCGAAATGTTTTCGTTGGGAAATAATTTAAAAAAATTATGCGTTGGAAGAAACATTGAATCGGAGGATTTTTTTTTTTTTTTTTAAGTTTCGTGCATGCAGGAGGTGGAGATTGATTGAATTTATTCGAGATAGAAATATCCGTGAATATGCAAGGTATTCGGAATGTTGGAGGTGTCCAATGGAGAGCCGTCAAATATTTGCCAAACGGAACGTGGATCGCGCAAAGCCGCTTGTATATACATTTTCTAATAATTGGTACAAATCCGACCACCGGTTACGTTCTATGGTTCGATGAGTGGCTAACCGTTGGCTTAATGAAATTCTATACAAATTCGCGAGCCTCTCTCACGTATACGGGACTGGAAATCATGGCGAATTAATGTTACTAATTGTAAACAGCGCGATTATGGTGGATGTAGAGAGGGAGAACGGGAGGCGTTTCATTAGAACCGTTTTAACGAGTGGGATCGGAACTACCCGCGTGTCAATAGGATTAATTTCTATACGGATAATTTCGAATAATTGGAGGCATGGACATTTGATGTAATAACGAATATACGGCGACATGAAATTTTACAAACAATGCGTTTTAATGTCCTTATAACGCACTTACGTATTCGTTCATCGTATTCTTCTTATTTTAATTCAATCGGTTTGATTCTATTTTTTGAGATACGTGTTAAAGTTTTGTGACGAATTCCGGGATAGAAATCACCGAAAACGAAGGAAATTTTGATCAAATTCTGTTTAAAGTTTTAAAGAATATATTTCGATCGTTATCGACGACTTTTTTATCGACGAAACTTTTATCGGTAAAGTATATACTCTATATTATCCGACGCCAATACGAAGTTACCATTGATGGTAAAATTTTGCCGACGTTTTATCGATCCTTCAACGCATGGAACAGTTTGTTCGAGTTCTTGCTGTTACGCGTCACCACTTGGCTCGACGATCTTTTAAAAAGAAGGGGATGAAATTTGAGTCATCCTCTTGATTTATCTCGCGTATCATTTTTTGTCTTTTCTTCCTCTTTTTTATTTTTATTTTCATTTTCATATTTAATTTAAAAAAGTAATTGCTTTCTATGAAATAAAAATGAATTTCAACGATTTGGAAAAAAAAAAATATATATGATTTTTAGGATTTATTTTTTGCGTTAGAAAAACATACACGTTTTTCCGCCCATTTGATGGAACAAAGGTTTCACAGAAATGCAATGCTTTGTTCCCAATAACCAGTTTCATTGCGCATAATTCCAAGTAACCGCTTCTCAATGCTTGGAGGTTTCGATACCGGTGTCTGCCAGTGCACCGTTATAATTACGGAGTAGCAATCAATTAGTACACCAATCATGCGTTGATTAAGGGGTCGATTGGAATGTAATGGGACTGTAGGTGGTCAGTGATAATTAACGTTCGTGGAAACCACCCGACGCGTACTGCGTAAAATCAAATACTGTACGGCCACCCTGCGACGTAGGAAACGAAATATTCGTTCTGCGGGGATTGTGATTTCCAAATCTCTCCCCCCGTCCTGCTCGTCCTTCCTTCCCATCTTCTATCCTTTCGAGTCCTCGCGCGTTAAATTTGATCACCAGTTAATGTAACACCCTTTGCGATACGTAATGATCGATCATTTAAAAATATTTCATCTCCGAACAAAGAATAAAGATAAAAAAAAGATATATTTTCAACGATTAATACATCTGTTCATCATAAATAAAATAAATCTCCTCTCTCTCTCTCTCTCTCTCTCTCTCCATCCATTCCTGATTATTATCCAATATCTTTCAATTTAACTTATAATAGACTTCAATTTCCTCAAAATCCTCCCCCGAAGCGAAATCGAGCGTAACGCCGATCGTTCGAAGGCACCACCTAAAACCACGAATCCTCGAGTCGACGAAACGGGAAGTTGGAGACTCGGGGAAGCGGGGGAGGGGAGGAGAGGAGAGGGTAGGCGGGGGAGGGGGCATCATATTCGCGAATATAATCGCGGCGTTCGACCGAATCGGGCGATAGGTGGGCGGAAAAAGCGCGAATCGACGTTGTTCCATCGACGGCTTTAATCCGGCACGAGTTTTATGCAATTTGTCGTTCGCAAGCGGCCCAGGCCGCGAGTGTGCGTGAATATACGTAGGATCGGGAAGATACACGTATCGGCCACGCACACAACTCCGCACGCCGCCGCCAGTCAACTTTTAACGGGGCGCATTTTATTTTTATGCCGGACTACCTTTGAAATGCAAATCGATTGTTGGCCGAGCCCCTGCAAAAAACCGAGCAATTAGCGGCAGAAACAATCCTGGCGTATTTGCACGGGTACTCATTTCGGAACTTCTCCACCGATCCAACCCCTCCCTCCCCCCACACACCACCCACCCCACCACCACCCTGTACCACCGCCAATCGGAACCCCCCTTGTTCCCGCACCTGGTGCACATCCTCCGTCACCCAACCTCTCATGCGCCCGTGACCAAACCCCTGCCCAATAGCCGTGATCCGTGGCCGGAAGTCGCCCTTCGATACCGATACCCGGTTCCGCGGACTTTTTTCCAATTACCAACGGCCATCCACCTGGCGAAATTGTTTAATTAAAGCGCCGATGCGACGCTACCTCCGCGGAGGACTTTATTATCCTTTTATTATGCTACGTCGCAATTTATGACGTTCGACGAGCGGCGAAATTGAAGAGGCAAACGCTGCTGGCTGTTGCCGCAATAGCGGCTGACCGGTGCGCGTTTGTGTGTGCACGCGCCCCACCATGGGTGTGTGGCGCTACGTGAAAAATTACACCGATGCGAGGCGCTACGACAACCTTTTAACGGATTTATCATTCGGCAGTATTATAATAATAAATTCGTTCGCAAACGTAGATTTCGATCTTCGATTGAACGTTGGCTGGCAAGCAAGATTATATTTGTGCCGATATATATTTCCAAGTTTCCGAATTTGTTGCGAAGAAAGCACCACATTTTCAAAGCTGGACCTGGTCCGAAGATTCCGTTCGCAATCGTGTAAATCGAATGTTCGATATTTATTTATTTCATTCTCGCTTTTCTGATTTCGAAAGTTTCGAACCTATTTTCATCGTCCGGATGGAACAATTGGAACGATGATAATATCAATTAATTAAAAAAACGCGATATCTCCGGGCAGAAGGAACGCGCAAAGCGAACAAGAAGGAAACGATGGATATATAGTGGACGGTAGCCGGGGAATAAATCATCCTCGTTTAAATTGAAACCTGATAAAGGGTTCCCCTCTTCTCTGCCGCGCTGTGGCAAAACTCGTTTTAACTTCTCGCTTGGAGAGTACCGCGTGGAAAATTTGCTGCGAGAACTCGAGCCGCAATACGGTTCCTTCAGACGCAGATTCGCGCGCGGCTACCTTTTTTAATCCGCCATGCGGGGAAAATTTATTTTCAGTCCCCCCCTCCCTCCCGCGATGGAAGGGCACGAGGGAGGAGGACACGACTTGGTCGAGGAACGACGACGGTGGTGCGCGCGGTTCCTGCGTTGTTCCTCCCCGACGCGGTGGTGTTGGACGCGGTGCGGTGGTGGCGAGGCTAGAGTCAAAGGCGAGCGGAGAATGACCAATTAGCGTGGCCAGCAGCGGCAGCAACAACGTCGGGTATTACATTAATCAGGGTGAAAAAACGAAATTTTCCCTGAGCGTATTTTCGCGTTAAAGGGGGTAACCGCGACTTTCATTTAAGTTACCTAGTGGTAGCCAAACTACCCCCGTAACTCGTTCTCCCCACTTTCAGCCACCCCTTCCGACCACCCTTCTTCTCCTTCTGCTGTTGTCTTCGTTCCGCTAAATAACGACGGGGAGAGAAAACGAAGGAAAAGTGGAGGCGCGCGTAGGGAAAGGGAGTGAGAGAGAGAGAGAGAGAGAGGGAAGGGCAGAGAGGAAGGGTGACTGGCTGGGTTCACTTTGTTCATCCCCTCCTTTTGTCGTTTTATTCTTTTCGCTTGTCCCTCTTTTCGTTCATCCATCTATCTCTGTCGCTCCTCCTTTGGTCTGTGCCACGACCTAGGTAGGTAGGTAGGCTGCGCAAGGGTGGAGGAAGGGCGAAAAGGAAAGGCAAGGTTATTTTAATGAGAATCCAACCCGTTTGCGGCGCCATCTCGTGCCCTCTGCCACGTCTAATGAACGCCCGTGCAAATATTATTTCGGCTTATGTACTTGCCAACTTAGAATGACTTTGCCTCTAATTAATAACGCTAAATGGTTGGCATTCCGAAACTGAAGAATTGAAATAATCTCTTCGCCCGTGTTTCTTAATCAATACTCGTTTTATTCTTGATCGAATTAAGCGTATGAGAGGATTGTTTTGTCTCGATGATGATATTGAGAATTCAATCGATATAATTTATTCATTATAATATTTCAATATTTTTGCGTCATCTTTATTAAATATATATATATATATCTCTCTCAGAAAAATATTTAAATATTTTAAACGTTATTTTAATTCTTATTATTCATTTACCTCGATATTATCTTATAATTGTAATTTTCGCTTCGCAGGGGAACAAAATCAAAGAAAAAAAAAAAGAAAAAAAGAATGAAAATCAAAACGAAATACTATTATTATCATCTTGGAGAATCGTTGGCAAATTGACGTATAGCAATCTCAAAATTAGATTTGCAATCTTCGATCTCGAATTGAGCCATCATTCCCGATACGGTATGGTATCCATTTCCATCGTAGCCACCGAATTGTCTTCGGGGATTGTTTGAGCGTTCCGCTCCGTTGGTTTGGTGTTTCATTGATCTGCTTGGCCCTAAACTGGTCTTATTCGGTTCCCTTGTCGGTTCTTTACTTTGTCGAGGCAATAAGGTTAGGTAGGCCAGGCATCGAGCGATATTAGACAGACGAGGATGGCTCGGCCAGAATCTAGGTCCTCCTCGCCAGCCCTCTCTTTCAACCGCTATCTCCTTCCCATCCCCCTCCCCACCCCCATCCCCTTACCTGTCTCTAAACAAATTTAATAAAGCCACGATTTCCGTGCCAATTTCAGCCCTTAAGAGATTGCCGTGGAGACCAGTCGCCTTCAATCTCGATGATGTCGCTTAACGCGATATATATATATATATACGCGTTATTGCTGACCGATGAATTCGGCGTGAAACAATTACCACAACCAAGATCCTCCTCCAAGTCATCGTATAAACAGACGCAGGCAAACTGTAATTAATTAATCCTCTTAGCAAGTAATCGTTCTACGAAATTTAGAATATCTCTAAATTAGAGTAACTGTCTAAATTAAACTCTGATTCTCGCGGTCGTCACCCTATTATCCCGTAGTTGTTGATAGCTAATCGAGAAAAGTTTCCTATTTTTTTTTATACTCTCTTTCTTTTTTCTTTTTTCGACACGATCGTGAGTTCCCCTCCCTCGATCCATCCACGCGCGCATACGGAAACGCATAAACTTCCAAACTAAAATTCCAAGAGCCTGGAAGATCATCGGCCAAACACGAGCGTTTTCACGGTCTTTCGTGCCTTTCGTACAACTATATCACTGTCGGTAGCTCTTCACTTCTCGGCCCCGAGAGTATTATTAGTCTTTGGAGTTAGGGAGTACGCATGGACTCGAATCTCCAGGCTCGCTCGCATGGTTAACTTCTGCAAACAGGAATTACCATTTTATTGGGCGAGTTCTGCCACCCTCTTACCGCCGGCCCCTTCCCAGCCCCTTTCTCTCTCTCTGCCGCACTTCACAGCGACCCCTAACGCGACGATTGGAATACCTAATCGTTTCAGGGACCATTCAGCACCATTGTTCCAGCGAGCCGGCGTTGTTGGTGCTGTTAACGTCGAATCCTTTCACGCCCCGTCACCGCGCCCGCCCCCGCTTTTTTTTCCCGCCACCCTCGAAAAAGATAACCAGCCGAAGCGCGTCTTCTCGCACCCTCCCTCTCTCTCTCTCTCCCTCCCTTGATTTATGCAGTTTTGCAGATTTTCGCTTTCACTTTTTTTCCCTTCTTCCCTATTTTTCCTTTCTCCCCCTCCTCTCTCTCTCTCTCTCTCTCTCTCTCTCCTCGTTTTCAAGGGCTGGCGAGAGACCCTTTGTACGGCATGAATTACGGGGGTGGTAGACGAGTTTTTCGATTATGATTCTACCTCGACGGTGGTTCGAGGCTATTGTCGAGATGGTGGTTTTTTTTGATTTTTAAAAAGGGGGCGACGACGAGTGCCAATTTATCAATCGGAAACGTTAAAAGATTGAAACTTTGTTTTTTGTATAAATAAAAAAAAAAAATGCTTCCCTTTTCAGTCCCGTTTGTTTTTACCTTCGTTTCACGATGCACCATTTTTTAATCGGCAAATTACATTTGCGCACGAGCGATCAAAAGTTTTGAAATTAGTCCAACACTTTGGAACACGTCAAAAAAAAAAAAGAAATAGAAAAATAGAAAAAACATTTAACTGTCAACCTCCATTAAATATAACAACCACGCAAATCGAAACATTCGTCCCGGTGATCTTTAATAATTCTCTCGTTTTTCATCCCCCCCTTCAACCCGCTCCATCCCCTCCCCTCCTCTTCCACCGACTCTTTCGACTGGCAGAATTCATTCTTCGATTTCAATTAAGTCGAAAGTAAGGCGAACAACGAGGCGCGCCTCAACTCCTACGTTCTCCGCGAAATTAATTAAGCCTTAATTGAAATCGTTCTTTGAAATGCTAATTCTTTAACAAATACGCCGCGGCCTCGCGCGGAAACAATTAAAAATCCGTGGGACCTTTGGGTCCTCCTTCCTTCCTTTTCTCCTTTTTCTCCACTCGATTCTCTCTCTCTCTCTTCCCTCCCCTCCTCATCCTTTTTCTCTCTCTCTCTTTTTTTTAATTCGTGCTTTATTAACGCGTCGCCATCAAACGAAACGATCGATCGGAGCAGAGAGAGCGGTCCCTTCGGAGGAAGAAGCGGGAAAAGCGGGAAAAAACGGGGGAACGAAACGATCGATCGGCGTGCTCAAGGTGAAAAAAAAAAGGGAAAAGTGGCGAGATACAGATACGGCGGGGAGGCAGGGAGATATTTCATTAGAGGATCTCGCAAAAAAACAAGTTGCAATTTCATCGCGTTTCGAAAGCTCGAGGTTTCCTCGATTCCTCCGAAACCACCTTTCTTTCTTTCTTTCTTTTTTTTTCTTTTTTTCTTTCTTTTTTTTTTTTTTTTTTCCTTTTTCCATGGAACGATCCTGTTCAAAACGAACGTGTGGTATGATTAAATATGTACATCAAATTTTATTTCATCACGAGCAGGTATATATACAAATAGACATCCGGGGGTGGGTAACTGTCTACGTTCTTTCTTTCACCCTCTACTTAGAGCTCCTTGCCGCCGCTTTCTTCCGGAAACTGACTGCCAGAGGAATCGAACAGTTTGATGGACGAAACTTAACAAGGTACTTAATCCTTTGACTTGTGAATATTCTCGAAACTGAGATCAAGAAATCGTGCAACAGACATAACATTTTGTAGAACATTCGATATGGATAAATTGTCATATCCAAATGCATGGTTAATCATAATTTAAACAGGATTTATAAATATTTGAAGAATTCATGGTATATCGATTAAGACACGTTCTCATCTTTCGATCAAACTCTTGGATTCCAAAATACAGCCAGTCCCTTCCAAGCGGCGGTATCCGCATATCGTGATCGTTTATTACGTAACTTTATGCACAATTCTTTGTCTTAACGTATTAATACTGCAGAATATTGTTTATGTCAAAATGTGTCTCATCATTCTCTCTCTCTCTCTCTTCCACTCTCTCTCTCTCTTTCTCTCTGTCTCTCTCTCTCTCTCTCTCTCTCACTTCGAATCTCTATGCTACAAGAAATATTGATCTAGTCTCTGAGAGTTCATCGCACAGCTCGATCTATTCCGATCGAGCGACTCGCTAAACAAATTCTGGAAGAATTTCGCCTCGTTAAAATTTTTGCTGATTGACGCTCGACGCTCGACGTTCATTCGACGATTAATCGAATGATCGTTCGCTGGTCAATTATTCCTCGTTAATTCCATTTTCATGCCTCGTTCTATGTTCGAAAAGAAAGAAAAGAAAAAAAAAATAAACAGTGACAAGTGTCGGCCGCAAAATAGCAAATATCCCTTGTCCACGCTCGTTCCGTTCGTTCTATCCGAGGTACATGATTATCAAACAATTATGCTAATCGTATTTCGGATACAAGACCGTTAGTTTACACGGTGACGGAAAACGATCGCCTCGGCCGGGCCACTGACCCCTTCGCGGTTTGTACCAATTCATTTCGCCGAGATACAGCCACTTTGCATATTTGAACGATCAACTCTAACCGTCATTCCCTTCATATCCGTGATTCGTCGTCTCGTTCCGATAATTCCACTATTCCGTGGAGAAAATTTTGGAAATTGGAAGCTTTTCTCTTCTTTTCTTTTTTTTTTTCGATATCTCAATGACAGCGTTGGTGTTGATCGCGTTAAGAGCGTTAAGACAGAAATTGAAAGGATTTCAAATATTTCGACTCGTTTCCCCTCGATTTTAACTTTTCATTCGTAATGTGGCGATTGAAAAATTATGACGATCGAGGAGGAGACGTTTCTCGTCCCGTTTCGATTCGAATTCTTCGTTCGTTAAATCTAGAACACGAATTAACGTGATATAGTTAAAAATCGTGTTCCAAATTTGAAGATCGATCCGTTCGATTTCGAAGCACGCCGTGCATTCTTAACGCGACTCTTAACTTGTGGCTCTTAACGAAAAATTCGCACGAATCTATGGCCGAGTCATATTTGAACATATCCGTCGCTCGCTTCTTCTTCTGCCGATACGCGGAAAATAAAAATCTTTGTCCGTGATAACAGTATTCGACGTCGAATTTTTCGCGACGCTTTGAAACCTTGCTTTAAAACTATACGTAATATATTACTTACTGAGCTGTATCGTTCAGGAAGTTATGGAGTTATCCTTCGCAGTTCTAACCGGAAAGAATCGTCTTTGGATCTTACAGCTACTCCTCCGTCCGTACCAACGCACTACGAAAAAATGTCTCTGACCCCTTTTTCTCGTCTCGTTTATTGCACTATTGTTATCCTGAACTAGTTCGGCCGAAAAAAACTGACCACCCAAAACCGAAACTGGGATTTTATTATTCTCGGATTTTTTCCACCGAGGGGGAATGGGGCGAATTTCAAATTTCTCTTCTCTCTTTCTTTTCGTCTCTTCCGTCACGAGAGAACGAGCGCATCACGGTTCCCTTCGTCCCTTTGTCGAGGAAAAACGACACGACAAAATTTGATCCAATTTCGATCAACCAACGATTAAAAACCTCTCCTCCAACTCTCGATTATTATACCGCAGGAATTAATAATTGTAACGATCGTCCCTTTCTTCGTCCACGTACTCTTCGACGTTGTGCTCGATAACCGATGAAAAACGGTTTCCAACGGTGGGATAGAAACGTTCGGTTTCACCAGAAACGACGCCGCGGGAAGAGGGACGAGGGAACGTGTTTGTCGATCCGTCTGCCGGACAGTGTTTTCTCCAGTTTCTCCAAGGATCTAGTTGTTCTAGGGGAGAGTGGTAGTAGTTTTCGCTTCTCGTCACGCCCGCGGTGTTAAAAGCGTGGCCACGGCTTGGCCGTAGTCGGGTTCATACTGCCTTCCTGGGTCGTACGTTAAACTTCAGACCATTTGTAATCCTTTGGTGATGCTCTCGACGTGCTCCTTGGCCCGCATTCTCAGAGCCTGGATGCTCGTTGTGCGCGGATCGTGACCGGGCGGGCTGGGTGGCGCCGCTGGGACGTGCCCTCCGCTCCCTATGCTCGTCATCCCT
This sequence comes from Apis mellifera, assembly GCF_003254395.2. Lineage (NCBI taxonomy): Eukaryota > Metazoa > Arthropoda > Insecta > Hymenoptera > Apidae > Apis > Apis mellifera. The sequence continues at coordinate 22,667,702 of NC_037638.1, forward strand.
GCGCTCAGCCCGCCTGAAAAACCCGCCACAATTTTACACGTTCTTATTTGCGTTTAACTGATACTTCGTGCAATTTAAAGAGTTCATCGTTCGTGACAATTTGGGGATAATTCGAAATATCGTTCGAGTTGAGAGAAGCTCACCTGGTACCGCGCTTCCAACAGCGCCAACATTGGGCGGCGACGGCAATCGTCTCGGGGACGTTAGATAACTGGGATATCCCGTGTGAGGTGCAGCGAGAAAGCCGGGAAGAGCGCTCAACAGACCAGGAGGGGTGAGCCAAGGATCACCCGGCAAACCCAGAGCCGGCCCGGCCACGTTTCTGCAAAAATCATATCGTATCGATACAATTATTTAAGGGACAATTTATACGAGTTGCTCGCAGTATTATTATTATTACCTCATGTTGCCGGGATGATGATACTCGCTGAGTCCGAGTCTCGCTGCTTCCATCTTCTCCTGTCTGCGCCATTTTGCTCGCCTATTCTGAAACCACACCTGAAACACAAAAAGGCAGGAGCACGGTTTATATATCGGCGACGCGGATCGAAACGGTTCAATTCAACCCCATGGAAACTTGAAAAACGTCGATCAAAACGAACTGTTCCTGGGTGGCGCAGGAGCGTGGTTATGTTTACTCGTTCGACTCATGCGACTTTCAACCTCGAAAATCATGCATTTCGAATCGTTTAACAAATTTACAATCGGAAACGGATCTATATCTACGGATATATCTCGTTCATGGGAAAGTGTACGGTTGGAAAAATTCTTCTCGTGAGCGAGAATAGAAGCAGAGAGACAAGGGAGAGACAAGGGGCGAGCAAGTAAGAAAATGGAGTTCCTTTGGCGATACTCGCGATACCGTGCAAGCGAGAAAAGTGGCTGCCAAAGCCCTCTTATCCCTTTCCTTTCTCGAATTCCCATTCTCCTCTCCCTTGCAAAACTCCCTCTCCTCCCCTCTTACTTTTAATCTTCTCTCCCTGCCTCGTTCATCCTCTCTCGAACCCATAGCGTTCAGTTCGTTCGAGGTTGGCCGTGTTGCTGCTCCCTCGGCGACGAGAAAGGGGGGTTGCGGAGAGAAATGTCTCTGGGCGGGGCGGTCCACCCCTGGAGGCAGCACGGGCCAAGAAAAGGAGGTAAGAAGGGATCTCGTAGGGTGAGGAGAGTCCGCGCGGGGACCACCCTTCCTCGACATCAAGAGGGTAACGAGGGTAACTGCGGGGCGAAATCGAAAGTGAGCGACGTGACGGCTCTCTCTCTCTTTCTCTCTCTTTTCTCTTCCAAGGTGGACCTAAGGAAGTACAGGAGAGAGAAAGAGAGAGAGAAAGAGGGAGGAGAGAGAACGGGATTCAACGATATCCAAGGAGGGACGAAAAGGACGGTCGGCCATGTTGATTTCTTTATTGTAACATGGCTGCTGTTGGCAGCCCGCTAAAGTCTATCGCGATAAGTATCGGCTGCTGGCTTCTCGCCTTATGAATTATTCAGTGCCGCAGTGACACGCCGATAGGCCCTATTCCGTTTAGCCCGTGATGAGTGTGCGAGCGAGAAAGAGAGGAAATGGGATGGGGGGAGAGTGAGAGGCGAGAAGGAAAGTTGGGTTTCGTCGATCGGTTATGGACATCCTTTTTTGGCCCTGCTCTGTCAAATCAAGTGTACGAGCGTTAAAGGATTGGCAGTCACGGTTTTAATATATATAAATAAAATAATCTTTAAATTTACTCTTTAAATATTAAGACAAATTTGTGTTGAATCGTAAAATTTGCGGAGGATAGATCCAAGTTGGAGAAATCTTCTCGATCGTTTTCCTTTTTCAACGACACCATCGGTTTCCATTGGATGGTTAGGATATACAACCGATAATAAACCAATCCGATTCGCGCGGGGTTGCACAGCTGCTGAAATCGGATTTCCCAACAAGACTTCCGTTGCAACGAATATCCTGCCAGTCTCCGGCGAGCCGTGACGGAACGCGCGTGCGTCACCGAACAAACTCTCTGTATCCCTCGTCCCCTCTCTGTCCTACGCCGCCACCTAGACGACACCGTACCATTTCACTCGACCTCGTTTTATTATTATGTAATCCACTCCATAATTTCCCGTTTAACTCCCTGTTAAATCCCCTCCTCCCCCTTACCATCTTTTTTTCTTCTCACCCCGCTCCACCACCCCCTTCCATCCAGCGTCGTGTCGCGACAACGGATGTCGCGTTCGAACAATAAATAACCGACAAATTGAATGTCTTCGTCGTTCCTCTCGCCCTGGTCGCCCGTAATCGACGATGGAAGAAATACGGCCAAAAATACGGGAAGGAACGAAAACATCCGCGTTGGCTGGATAACCGTCTGGCAAGGCAAGCAATGTTAAGAAGCGGAGGGGAACGGATATCGAGGCATTCCCGAGCTCATCAGAGCGATATTCCGCTCTCGACGACGAGAAGCAATTTTCTTTCCTGGCTCCGTGGATGAGGAAAAGGCCATGGACAAGATGCCACGTCGAAATGATGGGAAAATAAGCGAATTTCCCTTCGTATCTCTTATATATCCACTTCTTCCCGTCTTTCATCCTTCCACCGTCTTTTTGTCTCTTTCTCTCTGTCCCTCTGTATCTCTCTCTCTTTCTCTCTCTCTCTCAGGTCTCCTCCACCCCCTCGACTAACGACGCCTGTCGCGTATACAAGGACCGTATCTTCCTTCTCTCTTCTCTTTCCCCCCTCGGAAGAAAGGTGAGTTGTTCGTTGGTGGCTCGAGTCTCTCTCTCGCTCTCTCTTCCTCTTCCTTTCCTCTCTCGCGGAAATATAAAGAACAGGGCTAACGCTGCTTAACCATTTTAGGTCGTAAATTTATTAGAGTAGGTACTTCCACCTTCTCCATCTCCGACCCATCTTTCCCCGCCCACCTTCTACGTTTCGTTCCTCATCCTTCGGCTTTCTTCTTTCTCGGCCAACCATCCATCCATCTATCCATCCATCCATCCTCCATCCATCCATCCGCCCCCCCGCCTATCTCAATGCGGCACAACGCTCCTCGGCAATGATATTGCGAAGGTAAACTCGCTTAGACGGTTTAAATGCAAGAAAATTGGAATAAAATGGAAGTAATTCCGGGATTAAAATTGCACGTTCCGTTTGCTTGTCCACGGAACGCCACTCTCTTTCGCGCTTGGAATAGATGAAAATTTCAACGTAGAAAAAATGATTTCCTTGAGATTTTCCCGCATTACTTTTCCTCCGTGTTTTCAAATATTCGAAATATCTCTTCTTTTTCTCTTTTAAATGACAGAATCTTATTATTCCTAAGTAAAACGTTGCACTTGGGCGAATTCCTTCGATGAATAATCGATGAAAAATAAAAAAAAAAAGAAAAAAGTAAAAGCACGCGCGTGTATACCCGAAATATCTAATTCGACGACGATGGAGGCAAAGAGGCGACGGATGCACGAATTTTCGTTAATCTTTTTTTCCCTTCCATTTGGCGCGCGGACTACGCTCGAAACGCGTTCGAAATCGCGTTCACGCCAAGCCCCGTTACTTTCGACAGAAAACCACTTTGCGTGGCGGTGCGCTTTGCAGTCGGACCCGGAAAATCTCGGCCCCGGTTTAGGGGAACACCGGCTAACAGAGTGGTCGTTTACAGGGAAATATCGACGTTAACGTCGTTCAGGCGGCCGCGTAACAGCTTTCGTCGATCACCATCGGCCGTGCATTGACGAGGAGCACCGGCGAAATCTCGCGTATCGCGGCAAAAATCACTTTCTTTTTTTTTCTCTTTCTTTCTTTTTTCCTTCCTTCCTCCCCTTCCCTTTTCCCCATAGATTGTTGCCATTTCTTTCTCCCCCCCTCCCTCCCCACATTCCCAATCATCTTCCCTGCTCGAGAGCGCATCGTTCCGGGACGATGATCGCTTTATCCTCGCCGACGACCGGCGAATTCGGATTAGCGCCGGTAAAAAGGTATTCGAGAGCCGCTCACGCCACGTCGAACTCATTGTCGTTCGTGCCGGTATTAACAGATTTCGGCTATTGTTCGACGACCAGGGTGGCCCTCTCGAAAGAGTTGCAGAGAGAAAGAGAGAAAGAGAAGTGTCGCGCGTTCCCGACTCTTCCTGTCTCTCCTCTACTTTCCATCTCACCTTCCAATCCTTTTATCATCTTTCTTCTAATTTAATACGCGATTGGATAGAATCCTCTCTCTTCCTTTTCCTTTCGGTTAAAAAAACGATCTATAATTGTACGAGTTCCTCGAGTGAAATTCGGAGTCAGACGTTCGATCTGATCCCGTACAAAAGCTTTCGATTTAATTTAATAAACTCTTTATCAAATTCCTTAATAGTGCGCACAGCGTCGATTACTTTGGTAACATCTGGCGTATATTTAGTAACCAGAGAAACGAGCTCCAAGAAGATGATCCCATTCTCGACGATCCAATAGATAGATCGTGTATCGCCGTTTCCGGAAGGGGAAAGAAAGAGACGGATAGACAACCGGAGTTATACATACTCTTCCTCGAGTATATTACAAGTTTATCAAAGCTCTGTCGTGGATGTGAGCGTGGATATGGGCAGGGGGGAGGGAGGAGGGCGGGCACCGTTTCGAACGTATAAGGCTAGATTCCGGTCCAGGGAATACCGTGACCGTGGTATGCATAGAGAAGGGAGATGTTTGGAGAGGGTTGGAGTCTATTATTCACCGTGCTTTTTATACACCCTTCCTCCTCTCTCTCTCTCCCTCTCTCTCTCTCAACCACTCTCCTTCCCTAGCCCTATATACTATTTCCCCCTTCCACCTCCAGGGCCCTGTCAAACTGTCGTGCAAATTCAATTCTATGCAGTCGTTCTCATTTCGATTTTCACGAAGGAGAAGCGTGCCGCCCGAAAGGAAAGGAAAGGTTGCCGCCAACCAACAACACAGCCACAGCCACCACCGGCAGCAACAGCAAACCGATCTTATGCATCCGCACTGCGGATACGATTCGAGGATAATTGACGATGCGGCGTGACTCGTGCACCGTGCGAGTTAAATCAATTCCAAACGGAGGGCGGTGGGGGGTGAACCTCGCTCGGCCAACTTTCCTAAACAATTTTGATTTTCGATTCACGTATCGTCCCTCGAACGAGTCTTTTTCTCCTTTCCGAATTTTTTCACACAACATCGTTAATTCGTGTGAAATATTTGACACGCGTGGGATTGTACGGAGATAAATTGTAGACAATGGGAAGAGAGGAATGAAGAAAGAATTGGAAGAATGAGAAAAATGCTGTCAGCATGGCGGATGAGCGCCACTGGCAAACTCCTCCAATAAAGCCACCCCTGTCGTTGCGTGTAATCACCCTTAAACACTCCAACGCCCCGGTCTAACCCCGGTGTACTGCGATACAATACTAATGTGCTACAAATAACATCCCAAACACGAGGCGATTTCACTTTTACAATGAGGCTAAACGGCTCCGTGTACGGCAACGACGGATACGAACATCGGATCGTTCTCTCGTCGAGAGGATCCTTCTACACCCGTGTTGCGCCCAACAATGAGCCTTGTTTGTGCGTTTTTCTTTTCATCGTCAAGAATCGTTTCTCTGTCAAAAAAAGTCAGTCGATGATCAAACAGTGATGATCATGTAATTCTGCTCAACCGAATTCGTGAAAATTCGAAGGTTACGACGATTCAAAGGGAAATAATTGAAAGATGGATGAAAAAATGAAGAAATTTTGTAAAAATCTAATTTGGTTATACGTATTTTTTTTTTTTTAAAGAAGAATCGCGATTGTTTTCATTGCTTGACCGTTTATTTCATCTCGTTTAAGGATAAATATACGATTCGGGGATAAATATACGAAATATTCGACGGCTGTTTGATCGATTGGAAAGGGAGAAACTTAAATATCGAAAACGATATTTCACGAACCGATATTAATCACGGCTAAACATTCGGTTAATCGACGGGCTTAAAATTATCCCACTATGCTTTCCTATCTTATTTGTGATCGTTCCGCGCCATTTGTGCCAACGGCGCAATTTTCTTCTATCCTTTTAATGGCGAGCCAAGTACCGAGAATAAATGTTATTAATACGGCCCGAGAGGACGCGATCTTTTCAGATAACAAAGGATTATTAGATTGCAGTTAATCTAAAGATAGACGGACGGAAAGTGAAGGCAAAGCTGGTAATTCTGAGGAAAGAGGAAACCGTGCCAGTGAGAATAATATACTGGCAATTACGTGCAAGCAGCCTTAATATCTTCTTTTTCCTTCTTTACTTACTTTTTTTTTTTTTTTTTTTACTTTCCTCCTTTCTTTCTCCCCCCTCCACACTTTCTTCTTTCTTTCTTTTTGTTATAGAAGGATTATGGACGATCGACTTTCTCAATGATCGGAGAAACACGGAAGTGTCAAGAACACGATTCGTGCCCTGAAATTCGATCCTTCTTATTAAGACCCTGTCGACGTCGAAGGAAAGAGGGGTTTAAATATCGAACGCAGGATGCAGGGGGCTGGCCGTTACCGAGCAAAAATATAATTCAGCAAACTTATGAAAATCCTGCAGCTTTTCTGCTTAACGATCGATTCTGGCAATCATCACGATCAAGCGTATCTATGTTACGTATCTACGTTATTTAGCAGTGGAATCTGTCGATCTGTAATGTGTATCTAAATGCATTACACATCGATGGTTATAATTAAAGCGATATGATGAGAGTAAATAGTCGATAATGAATAATTTATAGCTCCACTTCGATAAAAGTTAATATTAATTTTATCAAAAATATTTGTGTGTACGTATGTATGTATGCTTTTAATAAATGCAAGAATGAAAAATTTGAAAGCTGTCGTTTTTAAAAATTGGCGATCAATTAAAGATATTTTATAAAAATTTATCGATATCTTAAATATTATATAATCCGTAATATTATTACTAAAATTGATCATTTATGAAAAGCTAAAAGTGTATAATTTTCCGATTTCGAATACAAATTTTATTTAAAAATTTCGATCGATTAATAATTAAATTATTAATCTTAGAGACGAGATTTTCTTTAATAATTTTCTAAATATTAAGATTGAACAATCACGAATATAACTGCGACACAACGTCTCAGCTACCTTTAAACAAAACACGGCAAACATACGAGATAACGAAATATAAATAGTTTCTTAAAATCTTAAATTCAGCCATTCATCCGAACGAATCCCTTTCAGTAGAAACTGTTTTTCCACAGATCTTAAATACGATCGATATTTTAAAAATATCCAAGATTCGGAGGCGCAACAACACTCTTACTATTAAGCTTCCCTTCCTTATTAATTAACCCCATCGAGCCGTGGTGTCCCGCACGTTTCGCATCTCGGTCAAAATCGCGGCAAGAATCAAAGCCGAGCATCCTTTATCCGACGGCTCCGGTTGTCATCGGGCCTCGTGGTCCCGTTTTAAAAAAAAAAGAAAAAAAAGTTGGTCACAATGCGAGGCCGGGCCGTTCCCGCTCTCCCGGCCTAATCACGAGGGCGTATCGCGTGAATGAGCCGAGCAGAAATTCGGCAAATTAGCCTTATGGCCCTCGGTATTTTGACACCGCGCGTTCATTGTCCCTGTCGCGGACTCCCTTTCTCGCTCGCCAGCCGCGGAATCGGATTCGACTCAATGCACCCTTTGTCCGCGGACCTATTTACCAAGCAATATGCTCCCAACCCAGCACGGGAACGACTTCTCCGCTCCCTTTTCGCGTGGATACACGGAAATCTTCGACCATTCTCTCTTTCTTTCTTTCTTTCTTTCTGTTTAATCCGACCGATCCAAGCTACTTTTGACCAATCCAAGTTTAAAGGAAACCCAGTTCGTATCGGGGAATAAATATACGAATCTTTGAAGCAGGGATGGGGATGGTTTATGGAGAGGAGGGAGGGTGGGAGGGATCGTTGACGCGAAAGAAATATCGGTGTTAACGCGAGTACAAAGGAAATTAACGGTTACCAACAGGCGAACCACCCCCGATTACGATAATTGGAAGGACGGAGGACGGTGGGGGAGGGGAAAGGTGGAAAAACCGCGAAAAAACGGGGCGGATAAAGGAACGCGTGCAGCCTCGGTTGCAGCGACGTGGCTGCACGTGAAAATCCGTCGCCGATGTAATAACTCTAATAACTCGTAATAAAGCCCGGCTGGAGTCATATTAGCGTCAGGAGCACGCGTGGGCGCACAAAGGGCGGCCGCCCTCGACAAACACTGTGACTTTTGATGATTATTAACTTCACGGGCCAGCCACGTCGACCAGGAGAGATGGGTAACGGTGAAGGGAAAAGGTGAAGGGGAGAGGTATCCGTAGGCCGTGCACTACAGTAATCTGTTGCCCCGTAGGCTTTCGAGTCCCGCTTTTCCACCCCTCCCCTTCCTTCTCTCTCTTTCTCTGTTCTTCTCTCTGGAAGAGAGAGCCTCGGCCACCCCTCCTATCACCGCCTGGGAACCAAATTAATAGTTAGTTCTGTTGGATATATCTCGAATTCGGTGTATTCCCCGGCGAGTGACCCACCCTTCCTTCCCTTTCCTTCCTTCTTGTCTCTGGCTGCGTTTGACATCGGTTACTCGTTAAAGGGCCGCGCGATATCTCGATCAAACGAACCTCTTGCGGCCCTCCAATGGGGTTAATTGAACGGGATCGCGGAATTGATAATTTACGGTACCCTTTGCACCGGCCAGTTCGTTTTCGGCAGGAGGGGAGGGGTAGGAGAGGAGTTTGAATCGATCACGGTTATGATCGTCAATGAGTATCCTCGTACAAATTTTCATATCTCTTCGACTCGTTCCTTGGACTTAATGTCACGTTTTTTATCTTAAAAAGAGATTAATTTAGCTCGTCCAGATGTTTTTCTTTTTTTTTTAATTTTTCTTTACAAAAATTAATACACCAACTGTGAGATCCGTCGCGTTTCGAGAAAGTTTCTTCGTTTACGAGAAATCGGTAGGATCGTTTATCTCCAGTTTCGTGGATACGAGGACACGGATCACGGGACAGTTTAGTGTTACTAATCCTTGGGGGGAAGGGAGGGAGTGCGATTTTCAGGTTGCGCATTCATCCCGAGGCCGGCACCGAGTTTGTTACCTGGCCGAGAAATCTCGAACTCTTGAAACGGATATATTTTCACGAAGTGACATTCATCCCCGTCGGAGAGAGTGGCTCGGTTCTGCCTTTGTAAAGGATCCCCTCACGGTTGCATTTTGCATCTATGCGCCGGCTCAAGACCGACCCCGGAGAGAGAGAGAGAGAGAGAGAGAGAGAGCGCATGCAGCGGCAAGAAATTCGATCTTAAACCACTCCGGAAAAAAAACGGAGACGAGCCAATGAAGGCGTGGAAAGGAGGGGGCTAGAAACGAAAGGGGGGTTGAGGGGGAAAGGAGAAGGAGGAGGAGGAGGAGGAGGAGCAGCAGCAGAAACCAGTGGAATTGAATACGTTTGTACCTGAGCACCGACAATGGGCTTCGTAATTCGATTACAAGGACCGCCAGCTAATTGTTAATTGCTGGCCTCAGGACCATATGCCGACAAAGGTTTCATAACATTATATGGAATATTAAAACGAGCAGGCACATGCGTGGATTTTCTATGCGTGTGCCCTACATGAAGGCCCTTTGCTGGCCTCGTAACGCGGTTAGACAAACCACCACCGCCACTGGATCCATCCAGGATCCAGTTGCTTCGTGGGAAAAACCCTTCTTTCCTTCCTCCCTCCCTCCCTCCCTCTCTCCTGTTCCTCCTTCGTTAAATACGACTTCTAATTCCGTTCGACTCGACGCTCCTTATCCCCCAATCTTTCTTTCCTTCGGAATAATTTATACACGCGCGTTCCAAGAATTCCACGAATACGAATAGATCTTTTTTTTTTTAGAATTATCCCTTAAATTGGTTAGACGATCGAAGAGTTGGCCTGTTATCGAGGGAGTTATAACTTTTGGGATAACTTTAGAGCGCGATAGTCTTCGAGAAAACAAAAGAACGCAGTGATACGACTAACTTTCCTCTCGTCCGCAATTAGCGAGATTTTATCGTGTTCGCGTGTCACGAGATATATATATATATTTCGTTAGAGGTCTCGAGTTGTACGCATGCAATATCCTTATCGTCTCCTTCGCATCGAACTCCGAACAAGGAGTCCTCTTTCCGAACTCGTTAACCAACTCGAGGACCGAGTTCGCCGCAATTAATTATCCCCGTAATTGCATCTGTAATTTACGGTGAACGGCGCCGAGGTGACGGGAGCGGTCTTTTTCCAGCCGTTCCTCTCCATCTCCACTCGCGGCTCATCCCCGCTTAAACCCGCTCCCGCGCCTCTCCTACCCTTGGTGTTTAACGGCTAATCTGCCAAATGAAGTGTTTTTGTGTTTGAGCACAACACTTCGTCTCAATAGAGGAGCAAAACCGCCCTCGGGAAAAGGGTTGCTCCGACATGATTGATGCTCGAGGGGGCAGAGCAAGGGTCCGCCAACCCTTTTTAGCCAAGCGCTAAACGGAGTGCTTAATTGAGCCACAGACCTCAGAACCTCGGACAGCTAATCTTCCGAGCGTATTTACGGAAAACGATGGACCTTACGTCCCTCTCGTGTCACGTTCGCGTGCCACGTTTCTTTTTCCTTCCATTTCTCGTCTTTCCAACCACTTTTCTTTTTTCTTTTTCCTTTCTTCTTTTTTTTTTTTCATTCTCGCTGCGTTTTAACTTTCTACGAACCAGGCGAGAAGATGCGCGTTTTAAACGGTTCATCAATGTCATCGAGTGACAAACAACTCGACGAAAGCGCGATCTCTGAAGATAAAGCGAGATCTCTTAAAATTAAATTTCTCTTCCCTAACCTAAAAATTCTTCCGGTCACTTATGGAGCGGAAAACGATACCCGGGTCGAGGGTGTTAAACGCGTTATCTTTACGCGTTCCTTAACGTCATAAAGTTTCCTTAGTTTTCCCTCAAATTGACACCGTCCTCCGGGATATAGGATGAAAATGGCGCGCGCGCACATCCCCGATACGCGCGTACATGTGAGTAAGAGCGGGCGCGCGCGCGCGCGTGCACCAACGAAAGGACGAACACTGGCCCGTAATGGAGTTTCCAAATATTCGGGGAGCCCTCGCTCAATTTCGAACAATTTGCATTTAGGGTGAAGTGCAATTAATAGAAGCGGGGTGTTGTCCCGCGCCATTCCACGCCTATTAACACTATATTCCGCGGGAGTTTAGCATATCGAGGGGGCAATATTGAGTTACGCGACAGTAATTATAATACTCGTTAGACGGCGCTGCAAGAGTTTACCCACTTCGCATGCTCTCGCGAGCCGCAGGATCGAAGGATGTGTTTCTGCGCTGACTCCGACAACGTCTTCTGCAACGTCTGTTCGCGATGAAAACCGCTTTCGAGCACTCGATCCGGCAACCCTCCGATCCGATCGTTTAAATAATTGAAGAGAAAAAAAGCATCGACCAATTAGAAAGCGTCGTTGACGAATCGAAGGAATGTAGAGTAAGTGCTGCTTTCGAAGCAGTGGGGGAAATTGTTTTCTCGAATGAAACGTGACATCTCTTATCTTATCATTGTTTCGCAATTGTTCGAAAAACTTTATTATTTCTTCGCAAGTTTAGGGCTAGGGTTTTAACCCGATAACCCGCCTCGTTTCGTGTAGCTTCGATTAAAAAAAAGGCGGGGATCTTTCCGAGAAATCTAGAGAGCTCGTTCACGCAACTACAACTTCTACCTTGCCTTTTCGAAAGGGTGAATTAAAAAAGGTAATCGTATCGCAAGGAGGTGTTGCGAAAAGCATAACCGAGCGGTGATAAGAAATATCCGTTCCTTGGAAACGAATGGACGATAGATCGTCTATGTTCTTGTTTGTTTTCGTGAATACCATAATCAATTCCCGTTGATGAACTCGTTTCCATGATTTTTCTAATTCTCAAAAAATTACGAGGATATTTCGAGACTCAACGCAAGAAAAGGTTAACCGATAATCTTTAACAAACCGCATTCAAAAAGAAACAAATACGATTCAAATCGTATTTTCCATCCGATTCATCGTAAAACGCTTATTATCCCCATAAAATTTCCTCCAATCCTCCAATTACCCCGAGTTCCATATATTGGAACTCGGTCTCTCGGGCGGATTCGTCTGACTTATTACGTCCGTTACCACTTGACACCCAATCGACCTGGCGCGCGTGGACCCTGCCGCCCTCCGCTCCTTTTTCCGCTTCCCTTCGATCCCCCCCCTCCCCCCGATCAGAGGAGAGAAGCAGACGAGGTCTCTCGGGTCTTTCACCGACGCGATCCATCGCGTTTATTTTTTTCCTTTTTTTCTCCTCTTCCTCCTCTTCCTTCGTGACGGCCTCCGTCGCGCGGCAGGTGTCCCGCTCCCACGATCTTCGCTATTTCCCGCCACCCTATTTTCTCTGCTCTCCGGGTGTCGGCGGAGGAGGGGCCCTCTCGCGCCTAGCACGAGGCCATTATCTTATTTTCCGCCTGGAAACACCGCACCCACAAGAAAAACGATCTGGATGGGGAGGAGGGAGGGGGAGTAGAAGGCCGGCTGAGAAAGCCCATTGGCTGTTCACGCGGAAGATCAGAGGTGCTTGCGTGTAATAACATTTGTATCCGAGATCGTCTTCCTTTCTTCCTTGCTGACGAGAAATTCCCTATATTACGATCCGAGTTGGATAGCCTCCACTGTTATTATTAATACACCGCGATTTTAGGATGGTCATCGACAATTGGGATGGAAGAAAAAGCGCACGAGACGAGACAAATAGTGTCGGTTCAGGAAAGAAGAATGTCAATATGTTAAGTTTCTTCTAATTTATGGAATAGGTCTAATATCGTATATAGATACGTGTTTTTTCTTTCAATCGTTGGAAAGATCGTTTGGAATGATCAATACGTAATTTAAGTGATCGTGATGTGTTCCCTCTTCCCTCGAAGGGACACGAATGCACCATGTATATTCCCCGCGTAAGCTTAGAAATAATAGGTAGAAAGGCGCCACTTTATCAAGACATTATTTTGATTTATGTTTGCAAACGACCAACTCGCGCGAATACCATTAGTCGAGCGAGTAACCTGGTGCAAGAATTCTCACTGCCCTTCGCTGAACAGCTTTACGGTGCCACACATGGATATTAATATCACGACCGAAGCGAAGCTTATGGTTCTCGGTCTAGTGACCACGAGGGTACGAACTTGCTCGATTGAAACCGGGGAAAACAATATAACGTATATCCGTTTCGTAATATCGAGTAATAGATATATATAATTTACCACGAGACCCATAAAATAAATAACGATATTTTGTTCTAATTTAACTTGTTGCCAGATCCCACCAAAAATTCTTAATATAAGAGTTTCAAATTGTATTCTAGTATTCTTTAAATTTCATGCGACAATTTAATATAATAAAACTCTCTCGTATTCATTGTAAAAAAAAGAAAGAAAAGAGGCTGAATTAAACAAACGAATAAAAAGAAACGCGTCCTGATTGAAAACCCTTGAAACGCCTCGAAATGATCGTTACGATAAAATAAAAGGGAGGGAGAGAGAGAGAGGGAGGGAGAGAACGTTTCTAATTTCCGAAAAATGGCGCGGCGGTCGCGCATGAGCTCGTTAATTTTCTGCACGCTTTTTCCGCATTGCGTGCGCAATTGCGTCGGGAAACGGAGTCGTCGCGCGGAGAAATTCGCGGCAGTATCCATGGTTACGGGCGTTGATCGCCGGCCCGCTAGGCGGAGGCGGCGTGCGTGACTAATTTGACACCCCGTAGATATAGGTGCGCCTAACCCAGACAGTCACCTGCGATTCGTGCCGGCCTCGTGTCGGCGCTAACGATCACGATTTGGCCCCCCAATAAAACCGAATTAAACAGGCCGGCAAGCGCCGCCATGGAACAACCGGGCGGCAACGAGGATCCCTTTCCCTTCATCCGATCTTGCTAGTGGTACGATCGATTCTACAAGGATCGTTCTAATCATTCAATTCTAATTCAGTGAGTATTTTATGATTTATCCTCGAACGCGAGAAATCGAGCGAACGAACAGTTTCTACGGAGTTAAAGATCAAACGATCCCTTTCTTGACTCGTTTACACCAACGAATTATCGTTTAGGAGGATTAGACTATGGTAGTAAACGTGGCGTACAAGAAAATAGTTGTAGAACGGCGCGTCTCTTGTCTTTGAGGCCGGGTTTCCATGCCTACGTGACGGTAAATAACGTCAAGCACCGTGGAAGCCCCTTTTATTTCGCGCACACGTTCTTCTCGCTCCCTGATAAAGATGATTTTCTTGCTTCTTTGGAACTTAACCCGTTTCCACCTCCTCTCCTGCGTCAACAATTTCGCGTACGTGGATTCCAGCAATTTCGGTTGTTTCGCCGATACGAAGCCCGCGAATTACTTCCGCATGATCGTGGAAAATATTTTTCGAGCGTAGACGCGTGGCGTGGGGTTCCGATTTTCTTTGTAAATGGAACGAAAACAGGGAAGATCGGTTTTAAATTGCGCTCTCAAAAGCTTTCAGAAACGATTGCAGCCTCGATATTAGTTTCACGTCCCTCCGCCCGGCCCCGCTGCGCCTCCACCCCCTCGCTACCCACGCCCACCTATCGCGCTCGACGAATGTATTTCTCGTCGTAGGCGAGACCGGTTTCAAATTCTTCCGCGGCTCGGTGTGTGCGAGCGGACGAAAAAAATTGTAATCGAATTGGAGTATTTTTCCAATTGGCAATCGTCGAACGGCCGAGCGCGTTCCAACGATCGACCATTCGGCCGCGGTGAATTCTTTCTCTCTTTTTTGCCCCCTCTTCCTCTCCCTCCCTTCCTCTCTCTCTCTCCAAATTAGTTGGCCTACCGCGAAAAATCAATCTGCCCGCTTTTTTCCGCTCGTCTCTTCGTGCCTTTTCCACGACGATTGTCGATTCCATTCTCTCTCTCTCTCTCTCTCTGTTTGCTCGCCTCGTGAAAATACGCCGGCCATCGATTCGAGTTCCCCGCGGCGAAATGTCACAGCTCCGCCTCGTCGCGATTTCCGCGCGCAACGTTTTCTTAGGTAATGAATTTCCGTGGATCGATCCTTTTTTATTTCCCCGTAACTTCATCTCGGTGTAATTTTTATTATATTCATCGATTCATCGATAAAAGATTTGATCCAAGAACGTTGTGACGCGGAACGTTTACACTGCGCGAATTGCGCTTTTCAGGTTAAGATATTCGCTTCAATTATTTCCCCATGTGATCGTACAGCGATCAGCAGGTGTTCCGCTGTTACGGGGTTAATTTCGACGAGTGGTTTCAACGGAGCTCGCCCTTATATCGATTTCAGTTTCTCAGCAAATCGTCGCGTTATACCGCGTTTCTCTTTTTTTTCCCCTTTTTAGGCAAACTTACGATCGCGTGACGGCGAACGCGCGTCGACGATGCGCCTAATGGTATAATGGTACGATGGTGAAATTTCGTTATTCCCTGGTTAAGTACGCGAAAGAGGATAAATTATCACGCTGCGTGTTTCGATCGAAGTGCCGTTTCCCTTTCGATATTTGAATTTTTCATCCATTTTTCCATTTGCATATATATTTGAAAATTTTTTCCTACTCCATTCCCTTCGTTCCCTTCTTTCTCTCACAGCCGGAGGATTAGATTCGATTTCCAAACGTTAACGCATTCCATTCTTTTAAATTAACCAAGTTTCGAGAACTCGATACTTGGGGAATCGAGATGTGATCGAAGAACCGGAAACGTAGATATTAAAGAATATAAGTAATTACAATCCACGTAACGTTCCACAAAGCGACGATTCTTTTCCTTTGGCAAATCGATTAACGAACACGGTGCATTGAAAACGATGCGTAAACCTGAATTACAATAACGAGCTTAACAAGCAATTCGACGTTTCGATATCGGCCGAGGCGGTGCTGTATATCCAATAAAATCTCCGCACTCCGAGGACGATAATTATCGCGAGAAAACAGTGTTAATCCCCGCAATCAATCTGCCTGTGCACGTATACTCGCCCGCGTATACGTGTATGATATGCATAGACGCGCGCGCGCGTGTGTGTGTGTGTGTGTGTGCGCGCGTGTATACTCGAGGCAGAGGATGCATGAAAATCTGGAAAACGCGTTTTCCCGGGTCACACAATCGGGCTACGGTGACCACCGACCGGACCCCTACCACCGAAACAACCCGGTTTGTCCAATAAAAGCTCCGTTTCCCTTCGCTATCATCCCCTCCTTCCACCCCTCCGCAAAACCATCTCGTCGAGCGGCCTAATAAATCCGACAGATAGGATTGGCGTGCGCTATCAATTAAAAATGATGAAACCGAACGTGCGTCCGCCTCCTCGTTGCGCCTACCGGCGGCCAACCACCGCCTCCTTCCTCTCCCTTCCTATCCTTCCTTCTCCCATCCTTCGAGACTCGCGGCTCATTCCTTCGTCTTGTCTGCTCGCGTAATAAGCTTAAGCGATTAGGCGTACCTTAGGGGCGAGCTGGCATTTCCCTTCTTCCGTCTCCGCCGCGCTTTCTTTCTCAAGTCCTCCGTTTCCTCCCCTTTCCGCTCGGAGGCAGAGGTAGCGAAAGGGGCGGCGAGCGATGGAAAGAGAGGGAAGAGAAAGAAGGGAGAAGGATGGATGGTCGGCGAAATTCTTTCGGAGAAAATTGAAAAAAGTAAAGCGACCGTGGCGTGCATGGCAACTTTTAAACGCAATTTAAATTTTTAATTGCGATTCTTTCTCTCTTCTAAGCTCCCGTCATCGCGTTATCCTTGTCATATTCTCCATTCCATTTACATCCTTCCTCTTTTCTCTTTTCTTAATTTAAGATCGTTTTCACTTCGATGATCGAAATGAGATGTCGCTGCTTATTCCACTCTCGATGATTGTTTATATACAATTTGATTATAATTCGATAATAATTAATCTTAAAAATATTTCGAAAGGAAGAAATATTGGTGAGGAATGTATAAATATTATCGATGCCAAAAATTTCGAAATCGTCGCGAATCATTCGATCGATCGAAACGATTAAAAGAAGCAGGTGCGCAGCTTATTATCCAACGAACTGCGCGTTCGTGTACGGGGTTTCGTAGGTGGCACGGTCGGAAAGCTTGCCCCCGGGAGCCTAATCGATGCGTCGTCGCATGCGACTGCGTGCTTTTATCGCTGTCACGCACATAATTAATTTAATTTAGTTTAATACGTCGGGGCCAGCGTCAGCCGGCGATTGCTGTTCCGATTGTTTGCACGGAAACGCTGCCATTAAACTCGGCCCGCTCGCTGGCCGCGCGCACGACACTCGTATCCGCCTCGTTCCAATGAAACAGAGAAAGAGCTCCCCGTGGATAATAATAAATCGGCAAATTCTCGATCGTTATAGTTCCCCGATATAAGTCGAGAACCCTAATTTTCTCCGATTAATTATCTTATTTTTGTGTTTTTCCTCCCCTTCTTTCCTCCCGTTTAATCTTGTTTAATTTTTTCGATAAAATCTTTGGTTTTTTTTCCTTTTTTCAAAGTCGCTTTTCGTTCCCAATTTTTTCCCCAGCGACGCATTTTTGTCAAAAGGGTGCGAGAGAAAAACATTGGATCAAACCGTTGTTTTTTCCCCTTCCGTTCTTTTTTTCCTTTCGGCTTTGATTTTCGCTCGAAGAGCGAGGCAACGAGAGAGATGCCGGTTGTTCAATAAACATCGTTCGTACGTTATGGCACGGTCACGACACGTACCTTTCCATTTTTCCACTTTCCCGTTTATTCACCCCCTCCTTCCCTTTCCGCGAGATCGTTAAGGTAACAGGATCGCGCACCGGTGTCGTGAGGGTTAACGAGTTAATACCTCGTTAGTCGCGTGATTCCGTGTGATTATTTAAAAATGTATGAATATTTCTCCTTTTATCTCGCGAGAAAACGATCTTTCTTGGCCGATTAACAACCCGATTTCCAGACAATTATTCTTTCTAATCCATCTTCGATCGCGAAACCGAGTTCCACCTTTTTACTTAAATTCATCATCATCATCATTTATTCCCTCCAATTTATACATCCATTTAACGTAATGATTTCACCTACGCGTAGATATAAAATTAATCGATCGAGAAAAATCTCAACATCTCCCCAAAACCTTTCGTTTGATCTTTGACTCGAAACACTTGGATCTTTTATCTGGATTCGGAACGAGTTTTCAATCAGCGTTTTCCAACTCACCTGGACCCGCACTTCCGGAAGATTGACTTTCATAGCGAGCTCCTCCCTGGAGTACACGTCCGGATAATGAGACTTCTCGAAGGCTCTCTCGAGCTCGTGCAGCTGGTAGGTGGTGAAGGTCGTCCTGTTCCGGCGATGCTTCTTCTTCCCGCTGTTCCCGTTCAAATCGTCCCCGCAGCCTGCCCCGAGTTCCTCGTCGCTGCCACCGCCGGTGGAGTTGCAGCTGTTCTCACCTGGAACCCACGGGAGTGGTCAGGTCTCCTCGGAAACGGTCGTTACGGTTAATAGGTACGGTAATGGTGATCGATTTATCCCGGTCCCGGCTATTACCTCTATTATGCGCGTATAATGCTACCTATTACAAGTGTTGCAACGCTCATCACTCCTCCTGCTATCGATGCATCTCACCGTTCTTCAGTGTTCAACATTTACGCGCACCGTGTAGCAATCTCATTTAAGGCTATCCCCTTATCTTTTTCATCTTACGAGACGGAATAATTTTCATTTCACGCATCCAGACATTTACGTACAATTATTTTTTCGCGTCGATTTAAAAATTTTCAACGACAAATTCGTATGGAAATGTATCGAGGAAAGAATAGGAAGAAGAAATAAGGGGATTCGTCGAGCAGAAGGTAAATTTTGTAAAGAAAACTCTTCCAACAAAACGATTCGCTATAAAAATTATTGTTTATCGTTGAATCGGTTGAACTTGAAGATTGATTTAATCATTTATTCAACGGTATGATCGTTTATGTACTTTTTATCGATTTAATGACACGTCAAGTTTTTACACAAATACACGTGAAACGTGTATATTACCACGCGGAAAGTCGCGTGAGCCCGTGAATCGTTCGAGGGCCCTTTGCCAATTCCCCCTTTTTCCCTCGGTTTATTATTTAATCTCACCAATGCCACGCTCCTCCTACACCCGATTATTGATTAATACGAATTTGTAATTATTAACGGGACGATTACAATATCTGTAACGGATCCAAAGCGAGCGCGCGCCAAATTGCAATTGTTGCATTTCCTCCGAATCTTACTCGACTGATTAATTATCCGTTCCAATATTTACGGGGCCGTAATGAGTTTACTAAACGAGCAATTTCGAATCTGTCCGCCATTCGAAAGTGCCGCTAATCGAATGTTGGAAACGGTGGAAACCGAAACGGCACGGAGCGGCACGATTATTCTTCTTTTCGATATTCGACGGTTTAACGGACGAGACGAGAGATTTTTTTCCATCAACAACCCGTTACATCTTGCACGAAACATTGTTATTTCCGCGTATATATATCGTAAGTACGCGTATGTTTGCCGGATGTCGGAATAAAAACTAGATAGAAATCGCAATCCTCAAGACAGGATGCGTTAAATAACGAAAAGTTTGTATATATATACAAAGGAAGGTATAGTATACTGCAACGTGAAAAGAAAAAAGAGAATGAATTTTTTTTCCTTTTTTGAGTTACGATAACTGAACTTGTATAATTTTATTCGTTAGAAACGTTATTTTTAATATATACGAATATTAACTTGGAGTCGTATATTAAGTTACAATTTTTAACCGATGAATTTTTATAAGAGGATATAATTAATCGATCACGAGGCTCATTATATATCGAGCAACGGAAAACGGTGTTTCGACATAGAGACACGAGGATACACGCGTGTCGATAAATTCCGTGACGCACAATCCGGCAATTTATCGTAGAAATCAACGCTTCGGTGCAATTTGCTCGATGCGATGTTCAACGCAGCGCGGCGGAAATTGAGGGGCCAGCTGTGAAAAGGGAAAAACCAGATTTTCGTTGTTTTGTAAGCTCTTTGACAATTGTCCGCCGTGCTTCCACCGAAAAAAAAAAAAAAAGAAGAAGAAGAAGAATCGAACGCGAGGAAAACAATGTTGCGTTTCTCAACTCTCGAAATGAATAGATCCTATACGATTAAAGTTTCAATCATCCAAAAAAGGTGAACCTCTCTCAATTGCAAAGTATTTGCAATGCCGCTCGAACTGTAACTGGCGACATATCTCTCCACTTTATTACGATACGTTATCGTTATCGAGAAAGAAATTGATTCCCTCGGAAGCGCGCCAACTCGTTCGAACGAGTGTTCCCGCGGCCAACACCGGTTTTCCTCGTCCGATCACACATCTATCACGCCATCTACGCGGCTACCGTGCCAACGTTCGCCACTCTCGTACCACGCCATGCTCGTTTCATATGCATATTTATACCTGTATCGCTTTTGTGCGCGTATACAAAACGCGCGTATACGCCGATTTCATATCAATTTCGGGGCAATCAAAAAGCACCCGGGTGTTTCCCGGCCGCGCCAACGTTTAAACACAACCTCGAATGTTCTAACGCGATTAATTTAAAACGGGAAGGGAATGGAGGACTGTTTTCCGGCGTTCTTCGACCATAACCAAATTCAACAATCGAGCGCGTCCGTGGTACATATGGGCGTCCGTGGTACATATGGGCGTCCAAATGATCCTCTTTTCGCCACGGTCGGGTATATATATTCAGCCTCTCATTAACTGCATAATTAACCCTCTCTCGCATCGCAGCGTAGCGCATTAGATCGAATTGTGGGGGGTAATCGGGTGGGCTAGTGCACACGGACACCTGTGCGCGACCTACACGTACACGCACGCGCGCGTGTCTCTCCACGCGCGATGGCGTGGATGGAAGCGTGCGCGTACGTGTGTGTGCGTGTGTATGTGTACGTGCGCCATCGGGCCGGTGCTAACCAACAGCCTAATAACCTCGCCTTGCCTCGTGATTGACGCGCCTGTACCGGCTAATTATCAACAACAATCAATAATGGCCCCCGAGAGTGCCAACACCATCGTCCTCCTTCGCCCACCCACCCTTTCTTCCTTCTCCGTGCTACCAGACAGAACAGAGCGGCCCCTCTTCCTCGGGGGCTCTAATCGTGCACCGGTCTAAACGGAGGAGAGCAACTTGTGTTTCAGGACGCGAGATCTATCGTGGAGAGCGATGAAAGGGGATAGGATGGGGATTGAATGATGACTTTGCTAAAAGATGCAACGTGAAAACTAAAGTTTCAGAGTTACTTGGATCTGGTCTACGAATCTAGTTTATTTTATTTTTAAAAAATTAATTACTCACTTTCTCTTTTTGCTCGGTCTTATTTCTAACTATACTGGGGTGTATACGAATAATATATAGAAATCCAACGATTCTCTATATGATACAATAATACATGATCTAACGTTTCGAATTCGGTCAATCGAGCGCTAATTAAAATTGCGCATCGACAAACGGGGCTCGAATAATCGCCACGTAATCCGAGATATTTTCGATTCGACGAATTATTGAAAATCGCAAAGTCGATGAACGTTAAACGAATTATCTACTAGTTAGTAACGGAGTGACAGAATCGTGGTGGTCGGACATTTTGGGGGGCGGCAAACACGGGAATCGCATGCGTTCGGAGGGAAATTAATGCGGGTTGCATTATATCCATACAGGGGGGGAGGGAGGAGATACGGAGAGATTTATATAGGTGCGTAGAGAAGTAACTAGGCGGTGTAACCTCGGCGGTGCGTGTTGGTACGTCTGCGCAATAATTGGTTTCGGCCAGACAGAGTACCAACCATCGTGATTAAATTCCGCGAGGTGCAGGTGCAGTGAGTCGGCCGCCTTCGACTGCGGTGTTATCGTTCAGCCGTTACATCGAGAGCACCCGTTATACACACCGTTTCCCAAGCGGTTGGAATTTTAGCGGATTAAGGGCGACATCGCGTCGCGGATCGAAACTTTTCCCTGTCTAATTTCGAAATCAAAATTGATACCGTTATTTCGAGCAAGTTTCACTCTTAGAGATTACAGATCGCTTTCGTTTGGGATCGATTTCGCTCGCTCTCGATTTTTACCACGCGTAATTTCCAACTTTAATTCAAACCTTAATATCGTAGATATGTGTTTCTTTTCCATCCTTAGATTGTTTAAGAAAATTTGTTTGCCTTGGAATCACTGGTGTTAAACTTTGTTTAATTAATTTAATTCGAATTATTCAAGATACTCGAGAGCCGATATTTATGAAGAAAAAGATGTTCACGTTGTCGTGTACATCATGTAACAGTGTGAACAAATACATTAACGTGATTTTATTCGTCTCTCTCTCTTTTGGATCCCGGCAGAGGTGGCCCGTGGCATTTTGAAATTTATCAACGATCAGTGTTGGCCCATTAGAGCCGGTGCTCGATTCAGGAGGAGGTTACGATTCCTCGACCGCCTCGTCCATTATATTATCTTCTCGTGTCAATCTCTTAAGTAGCTGGAATGGGCCAGAACCGTTTTACACCGATCCGATACGATCTTGTTTCTCCCACGAACTTGGAATACCGACGCGAATACACCGCCTTACGTTTTCTTTCCTTCTCCTCCCAAGATCGTCTCAATTATCAATGATATTACAAGACTCAATCGCCGGGAAAGCAAAATTTCATCGATCAAAATTCCAAACGAGACTATTGTCCAAGATCATCAAAGTGTTTCGAATAAATATTATTCGCCATTTATTTGTAAGAATTCGATCATTTAAAATTATCTTTTCTCGAATTTCGACTTGACAGAAAGTAGTTTCGAATTCGCTCAAGAATCGAAGTGAAAAAAGTGTGTTTCGTTCGTGCGAACAAATCCATTTCCCCTCTCCTCTTCCATTTCAATTCTCGCCTCTCGACGGTTAATTAAATATTACTTATCGCCGGTTACCCGTCAACCATCAAATAGAATAAAATTGATCTCACCGCCATGGATTCTAGTCTCCCTCCCTTCGAGGCGAAAAAGACGATACCTCCCTCCTCTCCCCCATTCCTGCCCCTCCCCTCCCGTGAATTCCTGTTTCCTCCTCCGTTCGACGTTGTTCGATGTCTCCTCGTCGTTTATACTTAAGCACGGCTGTCGATTCGAAATCTAATTTCCTTGATCGGCGTGGGAGGACAGGGGTGAGACAAGGAAAAGCAAAACGAGAGGAGGAAATAAGAGAAAGAAGATGGTATGCCGTCACACAGAGGGCTTAGCTCGCCGACCAAAGAGGATTACAGAATTTGTCTTCTCGTGGACCGTCACCGGTGCCCTCTTCTTCTCTTCTCTTCTCTTTCTCTCTCTCTCCTTCTTCCCCTTCTGTTTCGCTCGTTTTCTCTGATCTTTATTTTCTCCCGTCCCCCTCTTCCTCCCCCTTCTGCCGGCCGCCGCTCTTCTCGCTCCACCGTTTTTTATCTCCGGAACGAAACGCAATGGCCACTTTGCGCGGCACAAAGTTTCGACGGAAATTTCTTCCACGTAAAAGCCACTGTCACCTGTCGCGTACTTTAATCTGACGCACGGTATCGATCCACGAAAATCGTTTACGCCCTCATAAAGTTATCTTGTTTTTCCGCCCATGGAAGGTCCGCGAATAGACGGTGTACAACTTTTGACGTTCTCGATAGGATTGGATTATTAAGGGCCATTATTGCCCTTGTACACAATTTTACAAAAAAAAGAAGAAACGAATCGATTGTCGCGATAAAAAAAATCTCCTTTCGAAGGAAATGTTAGAAGGGGATATAAACTGTTGCTGCGATAATCGTGTTAATGGAATATTTCTCTTTGCTTCTGACGAAACAACGAGTTCTAATTGGTGATCGTTAATTTTTGACAGACTACTAACCATCAATCGTTAATAAAGTTATACAACACACGCGAAGATATCCGACTTCGATCGCAGAATGGAAGATCGAAGGGATGGGAAACTTTCGGACTCGATCCCCTGTAATTAAACTAACGAATTACAGTTAGATTCGATAATCAGATTAGATACACCTGTTAAACGTCGAGATTGAAAAAAAATTAATAACACGTTCTCCAACGAATTATTAGAATTACGCTGCTACCTCGGACCGGAGTCATTAATTTCTGCAGTTTCACGGAGAAACCTGGTGACTCCTCCGTTACCCGAGTAAAAGTCAAGTCCTGATCGGATAATCATTTTTTTCTGAACGAGTCTTTTCAAGGGGGGATGAATTTTATCATGAGGGAGGGGGAGAAGGACGAAGAAAGATGAGGGAGCGGGACAGAGAGCGGAAGAGGGATAAGGATAGGAGAGAACGCGATCTCTCGATCCTCTCGCGCGATTGGAGCAAGAGGAGAGTATCGGGTTCGTCGATTATTCGCGTACCGGTATCGAATTATTAAATTGTCAAAGTGGTGGCGAACCGTCGTTGAAGGAAGGAAAGAGGGGAAAGGAGGAGAGGAGAGCGTGCACGGAGCGTGTCTTAAGAACGGTCGGCGAAAGGCTCTTAAGCTGTCATCAAGTTCTTGCAACGGGGATAAAATTTCCATCTAAACGGGTCAACGAACTGGTAATCATCTCGAGGCGCGTTAATTGAAACGATACCGGAGTTAGAAATTGTTTAATTGATTCGGGAGAGAGAGAGAGAGAGAGTGACTTTGTGCGAGCCTAATTGGACGCCATCTTGCGGCGAAACTTGGTTCTCAAATCAATGGAAGGAATTGGATTCACTCGTTTTTACGAACGTCAAATGTTTCAAAACTGGTGGAATTAATTGTTGGAATTTTTTCGTCCAAGTTCTTCTTCTCCTTCCCTTTTGCTCCTTGATTAAATTTTCCGTAACTTAATATTTTTCGATTAAATTCCATCGAGATTAATTTATTTAGTTTCTGAGAAGTCAAATTAATTTTGTTATTGAAATTGAAAATTTTTCAGAAACTGCGGTAAAAATATATTTCGATGTGTTTTTGTTTAAGAATCAATTTTTCATGTATTTCCGTATTTAAAAACGTACATTTTGAAAAATCGTCGATCGTCGGCCAGAAAGGAAGCAAATTTCCCATTGCTCCATTTTGTCTTGTCACGTCCGTGCGTGATTGATATTTTTCCAGCCAAAATCCGTTCATCTTTACAAGATAAACATGGAAGAATTTTGGAAGAATAATGTAAAACTAATGTAAAACTAATGTTAGAAATTTACTCGAAAATAACATCACTTTCGACTCGCTTTAATATTTAATAAGCTTACTTTCTGAGAATAACTGATAAAATATTAAAGCGACATTAAAATGAAATAATTTAACGAGTTTATCAACTAAATAAATCGCAATTATGAAAAATTTATTCCTTTAATATTTCACCGACTACATCGATGTCGAGCCACGAATAAACAATTAATATTAAAAGTTCGCTCGCGTTCCGTGTTACGATAACTCGTTTCTACATCTAAGATTTTTTTAACTGCAATGGAAGGGGAGGGAAAAAAAAGAAAACACGGCGATCAAATCGTAAGATATTTCCCTGCGAGCGAACGCCTTCATTGCAATGGTAATCAACGCGGCCGACCCTTGCTATCGTTACTACTTAATAATTTAATTGTTCGCTGGCGTGCAATTATTATTCGGATATCTCTCGCTGCATCGACTGCGACGTTCAATTGTTACAGTGCTACAGTTCGTGAACTCTTTGCCTCGTGTTTTTCGCAAACACGATTTCGCGATCGAATTAAAAATATCAAAATTTCGAGTTCTTCGTTTCGTTTTTAAATCGAGAGAATCACGAAGCTCAATTTTAAAATTCGAAAGAACGGGAGAAATGAAAGTTTTCTCTCGAAAAATTGTATTTCGAAAAAAAAAATAGCTTTTTAATCGTCCACAGTTATAACGATATCGCTGTGTGGATATAAGCGAATGTCCCGCGATGGTCGCGAGGCTCGAAAGCAGGACGGAACTAGAATGCGGCATGCAATAAAACACCCCGTCGTGCACAATGTACCTACTAATAATTTAATTGTTCCCCGGCATGCGAGCCTTATTACAATCTCTCCATCGACGTCGTTCGCCCACGAATACGAATTCTCGCGCACGTACGCTCGCTCCCGAACGAATCGACCCGGCCACCCCACCTTATATATATATATATATATATTCCGCCTCGAAATGGATAAGAATCTCAAGAATGAGATAATTGCATTGATTACTCGCGTTATAACTTTACAACTAACTTCACATTTTTTTCCATTCCCAAATTGAATTAAATCTTGGAAAATTGCATCGTGGCTTTCAATTATTATCAGCTCGATAAATTTGTATAGATTTGTAACCACCCCCCTTAAGTATATAAATTACTCGCACTTAAATTATTTTCATAAATTTATCTCTCGATCGTAGTCGGTAGAACGTGGTAATCACGTGTTTTCATTGCTACACACACCTACACACACACACGAGTACACGGGATGGTAATCGTTCCTAATCGTTGATCAGCGCACGAATCACAGATATATCCTGCGACGAGCGTCTCTCCGCTTCCTTTGTTTCCGTCACCCCGTCGACTCCATCCCCTCCCTCCATCAACCCCCTCCTCCGTCCGTCTCTGTCTATCTCTGGCTCGACGATGTGTCGTCTCATTGGATTCGTCTAGGTAGTACCCGTCGTCGCTCGTCTGCCTATCGATCACGGAACGTTTCGGTATCCGCGCGATATAGCTTCCCCGACGGCCGGTGTACGATTGATCGACGACACCTGTGCGCCAATTACCACTCGCAAGCTTTGATCCAACGGTAATTCGGTTAAATCAGCGCGTCTCTCGCTCGCTCGTTCCCGCGAGATCACCTTCGACCGGTCTACTACGTCCGCCTCCCGTCGCAACGAGATCGATAAACAAACGGAAAAAGAAGACAATTTCGCGGAAATCGGATATGGACGCGGTTTCGAGTCCATCGGCGACAATAGAGGGATCGTTGCAACTCGAAAATTTAAAGATTTTTAAAGGTGTTTAAACGGCGAAAGATATCGAATTTTCTCGAAAAACTTGTTATATCTTTTTCGAGCTACGCGAAGATTTAAATTTGAAAATTGATCGTTTTAAAAAAAGAAGAAAGTAGAAACTCGAGTGTTTCGAGTTTATTCTTGAATAAATGGACATATTGCAAGGTAAATAGATATCGTTAAATTCATACTGTATTCGAGGGAAAGAATAGAGAAAAAAATTACCGATAAATAATTATTCCGAACGGCGAAACGGTACCTTTTCGAACCGTTTTACGTCCTGCCCGATTTCTATCTAGTTAAAAATCGATATCACAGTGATCATTAGTCACTCGAGCTTGACGCTATTTTGTTCCGCACTCGTTTAACGAGCGGGTTAATATCACGAGCACGCGACACCGTTTTATTCGACAAGGTAGGATCGATTAATCCTGGCCGTTTTCGTTTCGAGTTCCAACGTTCCGATCCAAGACCGATCGCCGATGGTGAGACTCGAGAAGCGGTCGAAAAACGACCTCTCCCGGCCAATAAATGGGTATGAAATTACACGTAATTGCCTCCTTCCATCTCCCCCTCCCCCCTCCCCCTTCCCCCAACGTTATATTGCCGTTGTCACGCGATCGAAATTACTCCCCTCCCTCCCTCCCTCCCCCTCCTAACAAAGCACTTTTACCTGCGGCGTTCCAGAACGGCCGCGACGCCGTTACCTCCTCCTCCATCGTATCAGGGACCTCTTTAATTCCTAACCTTACCTCTCAATGGGAACATTTTCTCCCTATTAATAATCATTCACTCGTTGTTATTTACATTCGCCACTTGGATCGCGCGTACAATCGATCGCTTCCTCTCTCTCGTTAATGGTAAACGAAAGAATCTTCCCCTTTCGCGAAAATGCGAGCGTGAAAAAACGCGTTTATAAAAGTGTCGAACATTTGAGCGAGGATAAACGAATATTTCATAATTAAATTTCATTCGAATTTGTTTGTACGTATCGAGCTAGATCGTTGATACGTTTTTAATCTTCGAGGAAATCGATTACACGTTCGAGGATATCTTGAACACTTTTAGCAATTTGTTCGATTAATAGAATCTTTACGAAATTCTCGAATATTTCCTATCAATCTCGATGGAAACAATTTCAAATTCGTGAAGTTATTTATCGAAAGATCCCATATCTTCGCAAAATCTACTGTCATTGCCGAGTGAATATAATTTTCGAAAACGCGATAATCCTTATTGAAATATTCTCGAGACGCAACTTTACACACGCTCCTCCCCCTCCATAAAAATTTCGATGAAAGAATCGATTATAGATCCAAGATCGGTATAACAAAGTATCTTGCCATCTTGGAACCAGAAAGAGAGAGAGAGAGAGAGAGAGTGAAAGACTCGATCGTTCGGAAACGCTCGTTCTCGGATCTCCCACAAAGACACCCGATTAATTGTTCTGATTCGTAGCAACGACATACTTTAATTACGCGGGGAGATTCGTGGAGGCCGCGCGTGATTAATTGGAAGCGTGCTCTCGAGCAGTTAGCTCGGTGCCGGGCGGAAAATCAGAAAGGATAATTGTGCGAATTACCAAGGAATTGATGCAATTACGGTGCGGAGTCTCGACGGCATTATCGCGGCGTTAAGGAAAGTTATTCGTTCGCCCTGCGGCTCATTATGCAGCGAAGAATTAATGAAATTTGAAAGTGCATTAATCTTCCAGCGCGCGTACAAGGTAAGATTGATTGCGCCACACTTAACGCTCCTCCCGCCTTTTCCTTTTCCTTCATTTTTCCCCCCTCCCTCCCCATCTTTATTCCCTCTTTATTCCTCCTGCTTCATTCCTCCCCCGCTCCTTAATTCATCCATCGAAATCGATTTATCTCAACAACCCGTCACTTCGAATTATATCCCTCGGCGTGGAAAAACTTGTCCAGCACGCCTAACTAACTAGATTGGTATAGTAATATTTCTTGCATTAACATAAGTAGTCGAATTCATTAGCACCACGGTTGAATGGAATAATAATCGATGATCCCGGATAGGAGAAAGAAAGAGGGAGAGGGAGAGAAAAAGGAGGAGAAAAGAGGGCACGGCAAACCGGACGAGATACGAATGATTAATCTCTCGTCTCTAACTGAAAATATTAACGATCGGTCCGCACACGTCCGGAGGATTGATCCAGCGCGAGAGATTCGTTTCATTAAACGCACGAACGAGGGGAAATTAAAACGGGCGACAGGCAAGCAAAATGTCGCGTTATATGAAAATGCGAGCAAAACGGTTTCCCGCTTAACCGTCCTTCCGCTTTGCTTTTTTCCACGAATGATTGTATTATGCGGCACGTTTGTGCGAAAAGATAATCGTTGAAAAATATCACGAGGGAAAAATATGCACGGATTGCGTTATATATCTGCAGTTTTGGCATCAACGTGGGACAGAATGCAATTTGAAAAGATGATTGTCAGGATTGTTAAAGTATTATCGAAGAGACTTCTTCTTTCTTTTTTTTTTTAATATCTATCTTAGAAGAAATCGTCGATTGCCTACGAAACGTCCATTCTAATTAAAACGTGGTGGAAACTCTCTCGGAATCCGCTCGATGATTGGAGAAAGACCACGAGGAATCCACTCGACGAAGATAACAGATCTGTTTTAAAGCTGCGAAAGTAGCCGCATCTGTAATAGTAGCAGTATACGAAGAAGAAGAAGAGGAAGAAGAAGAAGAAGAAGAAAAGGCAAACAAGATGGGAGAAAGAAGACGACGAAAAAGAGGTTGAAGAAGAAAGTAAGATGGGGCAGGCGCGATCCATTAGTAGACACGTCAATTCAGCTCTTAAGAAGCGACTGACTTAAAGCCGCTTCCATCTATCTTTTTTTTTTCTCCCTCTCTCTTTCTCTCCCTCTCTTAGTTATCTCTCTTCTCTATTCTCCTTTCCTACTTATTAGCGAGGACCGATCTCCCCCTTCCATCTTTTCTTCTTTCTCTCACACGGTATCATAATTAATGATAATTCGATTAGTAGAACAAAACTTGAACCTTAGCCTAATCAGCCTCCGTTCTTTCCCTCCCCGATTTTCTTCCTTCTTTTTCTAGTTTTAACATTCCCTATCCGCATCTCCATTCTTTCAATTTTCTCGCCACAAATTGGAAAAAAAAAAGAAAGCTCGATTATCGTTAATCTTCTCGGAAGAAATTACGAATCAATCTTTTTACAATTGAAAATTATCCGCGGAATTTCACTTTTCACTTGGAAGAGATACCACTTTCTTTTTTTTCCCTTCTTTTCAAGAAATAATAGATCGCTCTTCAATCCTATCCGCTTTCATTAACCAACCGCCGTATCCATTACTCAAACTCTTTCACCAATTATACCTGTACAAAATGGTCCTCGATTCGATTCACTTCCGATCTTCAATTCGACGACGTCCCATCTCTTTGTCCGCCTCTCTTCGCGCCGCGGATCCAACTTAATACAATCAAATAAAGATAAATCGAGGGCTACTTATGCGCTCCGGCTACCAAACGCGCCAGCGATTGATGGACGCTCGAATAATCTCTCGCTATCGGGGCACATTAATCGGCCAAGAAGAAGAAGAAGAAGAGGAGGAGGAGGAAGAGGAGTCAAAACCGCGTGGCAAATAAATCACAAAGTCATCCACGATGACTTTCTTTCCTTCCATACCACCCCCCTCATATCGATCTGTCCAGAGAGAGAGATTGCAACGAGCCGATCCTACCAGAGACGGTGACAAACGACAAGTGCATTATGCAAAAGCGTTTCGGTTATCGATTACCGTAATCCAGTCGCGGCCAACGAGATTACACGAAGCTTAGCCAATACAACAAACGGAATATCGACCGGAAGAGGATGGAATCCACGGTTAATTCCTCCCCCCCTCCGTCGAAACGGTTGCGGATTCTCTGCGCGGTTCTACATCGCCCGTGTACGTATCATCGATTCGTGCATATCTCTCCCTCATCCCTCCTTCAAAGCGTAACTCTTTTCGTTAACGGTGGCTTTCGATGACGCAGATCAAAAGGAAAAAAGGAAAAGGAAAAGGAAAGAAAAAAGAAGGGAGAACGATCGCCCATCGCCCGTACAAAATTGTTTTGTCGATTTTGACCCTTCCGGCGAGAGTGTCGCGTCGATAGCTGTGCGAACCGCGTGCAGCCGATACACAGAGGCGAGTGACATTGTAAAGGACAGTCGGTGGCTAGAAACGTTTTCGCAACGACAACGATCAAGTGGACGACGTGGTTCTGTTCTCGAAATTGGAATTATCGGATATACGTTGGGGATATATACGAGGCCGAGCCACTGGCACACCACCGGGTTTCGAAACCCGGACGACTAATTAGCAGCCGCGTGCACGGAGCCCCCCCTGCCACCGGCAACCAGATCGTCGCGATACGTAACGATTTTTCAATTACGCGTTTATTCGCATTCTTCGCGGATAATTCGTCGAGTCGAATTCTGGAAAGATGCTGAGGGGGGAGGAAAGATCTTAATTTCGAGGGTTGTTATCGTCGAGGGGGAGAGGGGAGTGGATTCGTCGAAGTTGAAGAGAGGGAGGAGTGCAAGCGCCTCTCGTTTATGAATGGGCAATCGTATCGTGAATGGGAGGATTAATATTTGAACGAGGGATGAAAGAGTCGGTGAAACGATTATTGAAAATCGCGAAGAATTTACGATGCACGCCGATTTACGTAATGGGATTTTGTTCGTAAAGTAAATTTGTCGAATGTACTTTCGTTCAGATTGGATTAACCGGATATTTTGTCCCCGTGTAGGTGTTCTATTTGATTTACTATTATTCAATGATATTAGCGTCGGAGGGAATCTTCGATTTGGTCGATTTCAAATTGCTGAGATAACTCGGTACACAAAGGTATACGATTAAGCGATAATGAGATGTATAATTGGACGTAATAAATAATCTCAGACGAGATTAATTATTCTTATTCGTCTCTCGATTCGATCGAGGCTAGTTGACTGGCTGGCGGTACATTTTGATAATTAGAGTCGCGGGCAAAGTAAGATGTATCGTATCGATGCTCTCGGGCATAAAATTATCGCGAGCGTCATCTCAATTTGCCTAACTAACGTATCATTAACCGACCCGTTACGAAGAACACTGTCACGCACGCGGTACGCCAATTTATTTGTCCTGTTAATCGTGACAACCACACCAACGTATCGAGCCAACTAACTACACTTTTTATGGACATTGGCTCCGTTAACTTCTCTGCATAATTCTTGCCGAGAACGTAAATCGAAACGTAATCATTAACGTTAAATAACTTGCTTGATAATAGCGTAATTCTCTAACGGTATCTTTTAAAAATTTTATCCCGTGTAAAATTTCAGCCGGGTGAAAACATCCGTGAGAATTTCACTCGATCTTTCTCCACGGATGATGTTTCTCTCGTTGACGATACGATTAAATCAAAATCTCGATTCGAAAGCAGTAATTGGATGAAATGATCGATCGAATCTGCTTTATTAATAAGTCTCCAAGGGTAACTTGAGCCGTTTTGGGATTTGCCGTTCTGGATCCGATACTCTGGGGCGGCTCGCTCCACTCTCATCTCTCTCGTCACTCGTACCAATCCGACGGAACAAACCATGGACGTTTTATATTAATTACGTCTTATCATTACGCTTAATTTCCAGTAATTTTAATAAACGGATCACGTCAAAACGGATTATTAATTAATTATATATATATATTTTCTTTCTAATTCCTGTTTTAAAAAAAATTATTTTTCGTTAATCAAACATGATTGACAATAACTCGTTCTCCCCTCCCCCCTCTATCTATCTGTCTCTCGTAACTTAAAAGTTGAATTAAAACGCTAATCGATTTAAAAACCAATTTAGAAAATTGCATAATCGAATTGCCACTCGGTCGTTACGTTCAAACATCTAAAAATTGAAATTCAAGAATGTATATCTGTTATGCAATCTTCGCTTATTACTTATTCCAATCGAATCAAGGAATGAGAATAAAAGCTAAACGTTTTTATTACCTGCGTTTTCCTGCGCGTCTCGACCGTTATCCTCCATTTCCTGATGACTCCTCTTATTGTTCGCCAGTCCGAGGATCGCGTCGATGCTGTGCCTAGGCGTACTGCTCGCTGGTTTCGGCAGAACGATGTCCTGGCTGTTCTGCGACGCGGTGTCGACTAGCTGTTGGGAATCCATCGTGGGAAAATATCCAAAAGCGTTGTGATCCCAAAAGGTTAAAGTTATCGCTATTTGTTTTGTATCGCCTATCCTTTCCTGCGAAAGGATCTGTCGCGAAAGAAACGTTTGTAAACACACTACTAGCTTAATCGATGCACGAAACGATTGTCCAATACACGTGAATTGCAAAATACATTTTGAAGATCGTTCCACCACGTATCGTATCGTATCTTCTTCTGTTGCAAGACTCTCTTATTATTAACGTACACTTGGGATTATTAAGAATTCCTGTTATATCATCCAACACCACAATTTTCGTACACGTAGCGTTTTGTATCGAGTCTGTTTATTTACTGGATTACAATGTCCACACGATGATACACAAAACTATGAAGATACCATTGGTTCGGTACTACACCTCTCATGGCTCGTCCTTGCCGCACAACGACACATATTTTAGATACAATTTCTTCGCCTCCAATTTCTTCCACACTCCACGATCAACCTCCTTCTCCTCCTCCTTCTCCTCTTCTACTCCGTCCAACGATTCGACGAAAGAATCCTCGATAACATCACGCGAGGTTTTTCCTTCCTTCCTGCTGGATCTGCGCCTCGAACAATTGCACCTCGCCTGTCTATCTACGAGCTCGAAAACCGCTCGAAAAAAACCGTGGCCCGTCCTATTCCCAGCCCAGTTTGGAAACGAACGGATGGAACGAAGAGACGGAAGGAACGGTAGGCGCAGCGTGGATTCGTTAACGGCGTGGAGGAAGCGGCGGCGGGTCAGAAGGTGGAATAAAATTGCGGCCGGTTAAGGTCGAAGTTGTTGAGCGTGCGTCGTGCCAACGAGGACTAGTCGGTTGGCCGAGCAGCGGGGTGGCCTTTGTTGTGTGGCGCACAACTACCAAGTAATACGATGGTTCGATGGGAAGAGGTGGTCCAGGAGTTGGCGTGCGAGGCGTGGCCTGGCTCCACGAATCCCCTGTCGCTGTTCGTGGAATTTCGAGCCAATCGGGGTTTCGATCCGAGAACATGGCGAGGCAGTGGTGCTCAACCGCCACTGGAAACGCGTCACCCTCTCCCCCTTTCGTGCCCCTAGGTGGGGTTAATTCGCAGGGGGGAGGAGGAGGAGGTGGACTCTCGGAGTCGGGCTTCTGTGACACCGTACGTCCACCACGTACGCCGACTACTTCCCCCGTGTGTGTACGTGCGTGTCGTACGTGGCTGGCTCGAGTGTGTATCGGCTCGAGGGATGGATACAACGAGCGATTGAGCGCGCGCACACGCGGAGGGGTTGCTCGCGTAAACGGGCGCCATATACAACACGACACGACGCTCGCACGTACACACGTACGCGAGGCCGGTGCGGCTTGATTCTTGCGGCGGATTCTGGCATCCCCAGTAATTGCCAGAAATGAGGTAAAGCTTACCGCTTACGCCAAACCTCCTACGCTTCGTGCTGGATGCTCGTACCGTTTGGTGGCGACTTGCCGCGCGCGTTACGCGATACGGTAACCCGCGTATTACGCGTGCACCAGACGCCCGCAATTTTTCCAAGACAAGTAAGGAGTTAAGCCGAGTTTAAACTCCCTCCCTCCCTCCCTCCCTCTCTCTCTCTCTCTCCGTCCCTCTATCCTATCCGAAGGAGGAACCGCGTCCGGTAGGGGGATGATGACGTTTCAGCGTCGTAATTGCTTCGTTTCGATCCTACTCTGCCCCCGTTGTTGGATAATCTCGTTTGTTCTTTGACGATGAGAGTTTGCATTCCCTCTTGATACACAATGCCCGCGCGATGCATGATAATTAATTGTGAACAATCTTTCTTTTTTTCCCTCTCCCCCCTTCCTTCGTCTTTTGTTGATCTCGATTACGAGATCTTTCGATTCTAATATTTAATTTCGCTCATCGGCTAATATTTAATCCTTTCAGGTTGGGAAAAAAATTTTCATTTCTCGCGTGTTCTCCGGGATGCGCGCGCGGACGGTGGTGGATATCGGTGGATAAATATTTGTCCAACATTTTCCGAACGTTATACGAATATATATATATATATATGTAGTAAACTTTCATCTTTTCTCGTGGGCGGATGATGGAGAAACGCCGTATAGAGGAACAGATTTTTATCTCGATTTTCTTTCACAGAGTTTCAGAGTTAGCTTTGTAACAAGGAGAACGGACGACGTTCGTTTTCGTCCTCTCTGTAACTACTCTCTCTATATCCACGATTGTTTCTTCTTTTTTTCTTTTTTTTTCTCTCTCTCTCTTTCTCTTTCTCTCTCCGTACCCGAAAAACCAGAGAGCACAAAACAAATCCCCGTTTCCCATTCCGCATTCGATTCCGCGTATCGTTGTTACCATTTGGCGTTTTAGCCCAGGGGGAAGTGTACGCCCACAAAACCGCGGCACAAAAGATATCCGCCTGTAGCGAAACAGTAGCTGCTCAAAATCGATCCGCCGAAAATCCGAGGC
Source organism: Apis mellifera (assembly GCF_003254395.2). Taxonomy (NCBI): domain Eukaryota; kingdom Metazoa; phylum Arthropoda; class Insecta; order Hymenoptera; family Apidae; genus Apis; species Apis mellifera. The sequence goes on from NC_037638.1 coordinate 22,703,358, forward strand.
AAATTATACGGTTGCGGACCGATTCACGGACCTAACGTTATATAGAAAATCCCGCCCCCTCCTGTCCACGCGTCCCGCATTATAATTGCGCCCCAGAAATAATGCGTCAACGTCGCGCACCGCCTAAACGATCCGTGTTACGAGTAATTGAACTTGGGAAACGAGTCGATCGAGTTTCCATTTATACGATTCCAATTTGGGATTCAAATTTATATGATTTTTATGCGAGTTCTGGAAAAGCTAAAAAGAAATGAGAAGAATGTGAGGGGGATAAACGCGTGGGTTCGTAATAAAAAATTCATAAGCGGATATATTCTAATAATGATAATAACATATGATCGTTAGATCATTGGACATTTGTTCATGATCCGGAGAAACGTTTGTAGCTAAAGAGTGAAAAAATATTCACTCTCAACGAAAAAAAGAAAGCTTCCTTATATCGAAAATAAATTCCTCTAAGTGTAAATAAAAATTTTCTAATTCGATTTAATCGCGTTCCTCGTACATACAATTGTTATATTTTTTGATAAAAAGCAAAATGTCACTGATCGTTGATTTCAGGGATGAAAGGTCCTCCATAATTTACAAAAATTTAACGAGAATCGATGAATTTTTTAATAATTCGTTAAAATAAATATTTTAAATTAATAAATTCCTATTACTTTCCCCGACAAAACGCATCAGGTATCACGGGATCCATGTATCGATCCTCTCGAGAGATCCTTTCGTACGCGTTTCGTTCCCACGTGCCGTTCGCATCACCGTTTACACGCGTTAACAAGCGACGCCGTTTTCCACGCCGGCCAATCTCGGCCACGAATCTGGCTGTCTACCCGGCACGAGTAAGTGGAAAGTGCTTTTAGCCTGTGCAGAAATCAGATCGCAAGTTGCATTTAACCGGATCCCATTTAACGCGATAAATATCTGTCGGAGGGAGCCGGGGTAAAACGTTACTAGATCGACGCGTTTATTTCGTCCCGGTTCCGGAGCACTTAGCTCCAGTTTTACCTAATTTCTCGAACGTTGATCCTTGTTCGAGCCGAGCGCTCAAGGGATTCGGAACGCCGTATCTGGCAGGATTGCACTCAGGTAGACCCGGTTAAACGTTTCAACCTGTGCAGCGGTTATCGTATCGTCGAACCGATTTTTCCAGATAAAGGAAAAATCCTTCTCCCTAATTCCGTGTAATTTTCAGTCGTTGCAACGAAAAATAACTGTATTGAATTGAAATCGAGAGATCGTGATGAATTTTCATCGTAAACGTTCAACTATTCCATTAAAGCAAGAGAGATGCTCGATTCCTTTTCGTCTTGGAATTTTTATTCGAATTATCCAAGCAGATTCGTCGAAGAAAGCAACTCTGTTTGTACGCTCATTACAAAATTGGAAATAAACGTAAAGCCCATTTCTCGGGGACGATCATCCACGATTATATCTGAATATAACCTCCCTGTATAAAGGAATTTTAGTACAATATCCAAAATGCGTTACAAGATATCCCATTCATCCTCCAATAAAAGGGAACGAGATCGAGTCTCCCTGTTGAAATTGCCGAGAAATCCCGCGTGGAGAAAGCTACAGCTCCATCGAAATCCTCATTGTCGTAGCGTCTTAAGGATCGGCGATCGGGAGCGATCGGGCGTGATTCACAATGGCGCGTGTCCGACGCCAAAGGGACGTCGAAAGGAGCAACCGTGGATGGACCTTGGAACGAGCCGTTCGTGCAAATCGGGAGACGCGAGTCCTCGAAAACTAGGCATAATAAAGGAAAAACTGGGCCGGTCTATTCACGTGGATCCTCCTGGCAGCTGCATGGCGGCCCCCGATGACCGAGATAAGTCTAATTTCCTTGTATCCCGGCCATTGAGACCGTTTGCACGCCGACGAAAATCCGCTCCAATTTTTCCCTGAACCGATTCCCTCGGTAATTCGGTCATTGCGGACGAGGATCGCGCGAGGTGCGAAATGGAGAGAGAGAGAGAGAGAGAAAGAGGATGAAAAGAATCCAAAGCGATCCTAGCGGGCGCGGATTGCGGAACCGAATGTTTTCCGCGTTGTGAATCGTGGAAGAAAAGGTTGTTTGGGCTACGGTAGCCACGGGTGGTGTCGCGCGAGAGGCGTCGGTATTGTTGGCAGGATTTCGCGACAGGTTTTGGGAAAACTCTCAGCGGGGGTGGCCGTGGAAGAAGGATCTTCAGATTTCTGACGTTTAATCCGTCACGCCATCCGCTGTGAGGGTAGTCTTGGAGAGGGTGGTATTGGAATTGTGCGAGGGATTTCCGCGCTTCGATTTCTCTCCGGTTCGTGTAAACCGTGTGGTAATCTATTACTTTTCTTTCTCTTTTCCTTTTTTCTAGAGATAAAATTCGTAGACGAGAGAAAAAAAACTCGAAAAGGAGGGACACGTTATTTGCCAGATCGATCGTCAGGGAGGCAAGGAGGATTGTCGCGTTGCGGCGAACGCCACGAATTTAGGTTTCATTTTTGGCTTTTTCGGCGGTTTCGATTCGTTGGACGGCCGGCTCTCAGTGGCGTAGCCCGCGACTAAAACGCCGACTAAAAACCAGAACCGGAATGAAAATCACAGACCGAGCGAAATGGCAATGGTTGCCGAGAATTAAAAGAACAATATACATCGGTGGCGGGGAAACAGGTGGACGGAGGATTAGGTCAGAGAATCGAGTTAGAAAAGATCGAGGGGATGTGTACGCACCGCGCGCAACGCGCGTTTCGAACACATCGCGAAAGCGTATTCGTTGTATCGGGTTTTTAATTCGCGTTCCGCGCCGATAACCGGCCCTCCATCGTCTGCAAGGATTCCACCGCGGTGGGAAACGCAATTTCGCGTTCGCAATTTCTTTCCACATTGCGCGACACAATCGGCGCAATAATCGACGCTGTGGGAAAAAATGCGCCAACGGTTTTTTACCGGCCGATAGAAAAAAAAAAAAAAACAACCGTCGATCGAACCAGTTTCCCGTTTGTTTACGCTCGTAATATCGGCAAGCAAAAGAGAGAGGAGGAAGGGAGGGGAGGGGACTACCGTGACGAGGCATCGTGGCGAAATACCGGTCAATCGGCAAAGGATTTCTCTCTCCCTCTCTCTTCAACGGAGAGAATTCTCCTTCGAGTGAAGGAGCAAACGAAATTTCGAAATCACGAGGCGAGGGAAGAAGGATCGACGAGGCGCGGCCTGGAATCACGCGAGTACGAGCCCGTGATGAGAACCACTGAGACTGCATATCCAGAGAGCAAATTACCTTTGCAGCCCACAGGACAAAATCGTTCGTCCTCGTCTCTCTCGCGTCGGCGGGAGCACGTTTGCCTCGTTTCGCCTCTCCTTCGCTCTCTCGCCCTTTCGCTCGCTCTCCCTTTCTCCCTCTCTCTTCTCCCTCGCTCTCCAGGCACACACCTCTCTGTCTGCCATTCCACCGATCTCTCCCGCCTCCCTACACCCGCGCTTCGCCGTCCTCCGTGGTACTCCGGCTTAATTAACTGTGTATACACTGCAGTCAACTCCTACCGTTGTCTTGCTCCCGCCAATTGGAGCTCGAGCCGAGGTCCTCCTGCTCCACACGCCGGCGACGGCCACGACGAAGACGAGGAGGACGACGACGACGACGACGACGACGACACACGCCACGGGTATCCCTCGGTTTAATTCTCGCGGCATGATTTCATCAAGTCAACCATCTCCGAGTTGCGTCCCGCTCGCACCGGCCGCTGTTTTCCTTTCCCTTCCCCGCCCGCTCTTTCCTTCCCGTCCCGCGAACTTTGTCCATTTCTCCAACTCCCCGTTCGAGACGTCGCCAATTAATTAACCATCTGCCGATATCCTTGCGTTTGCCGAGAGTCGCGAGAAGTAACTCTCACGATTCAAATTCAAAGATCGCCGGCGTAGCAAATTTATCGAGGATTCTCTCGTTCTCTCGCGATATTTTTATCCGCGCGTTTGTCCACGGGTCGAAAAAAAAAAATTCGCCGCGTGAGAGGGGAAAAAGAAAAATTCGTCCCTCCCGTAGAAAAATGACGAGACACGAGGATGCGTAAACGAGCGACACTCTAGGCCCTCGGTCGATCCCTCGAAACGGTGTCGCGGCGGGTGAAATCGCGGCGAGATCTCCCCGACGCCTGCGTTATCGCGCCCCCGTTTCATCGCCGGCGAGCACCGGCACGAGGGCAAGAGACAGAGGAGGACGGTGGTGGGCGCGCGCGAAAGGGAAGCGGAGCGAACGGCGGAGAAGTGGGAGAGACGACGATTTGGCGTGTACAAAAAGCACAAAATTTAATTTCGGCCCCCTCGCGCACGCAATATACGAGGCTTGGTATATTCGGGCCGGGAAGGGACGCCGAGGTCCTCTCCAATAGCGTTTAGCGGTACGTTAACTATCATTCGGTCTCGCCCTGGGGCCAATTCGCTAACCCGTGTTTACCGATGCCCAGGGCGCTGTTAAATAAACTACGGGGACGACGAGAATCCGGGGTCGGACAGTCGTACGCGCGATTAAAAGCGTAACTCGGGGAACCCACTCGCGGAGGAATCGCGATCGAGTTCGCGGATCTTTCCCTTTCCTTCGATGATTTCGAACCAATCGTCGATCGATAATTATCTCAAGGTATACACACGCTTGGAAAGATACGGAAAATTCTTTCTTCTTCGTGACGAAATGTTGAAATTAATCGACGATAAAACGTGTTACGACGAATTCTTTCTTATCTCGGCAATTAAATCGCAATGCCCTTCTTTATTATCTTTTCTTGGGGATCGAACGAGGGGATAAGCACGAGGGTAATAATTTGATCAGAAATGGGTGAATCGAGGAAGAACGAGATCAACCGTACGAGATAAGGGTAAGCGCGTTCTCACACGCGTGCGCGTACGATGTTTGGCCGATGTTATCAAATTTGAAATCGATTACACGGGCTTTGTCGGATCGCTGCAGATGGACCAACCTTGCTTCCTGCTGCGTGCATATGTGCCAAGACACGCGGTGGAAAGGCGCGAGGCGTGCGCTCCAACTTGCCACGTATTTATCCCTGTTGGATACCTTTGTAGCCGGTTTCGAGAGGTACCCTTTCGGGCCATGTGTTCCGTTTACCGAGTCTCTGTGTTTGCTCTCTCTTGCTCTCCGTCGCTCATTTCGATTCCTCTCCCTTTCGCCATTATTACTCGTTACTCAACCCATGATCCCGTGCTCGCAATAATCGCAATGGGATTTTTGTCAACACGTATCATTACCGGATCGTCGAGCAGGATAACTTTGTAACCCGCAGAGTCGTAAGCATCCTTGCTGTTTGCGTTCTCTGATTGCGTCCAATACGTGATGAAATACTTTTTTCTAAAAGCGTTTATATTTCTGAAATTCTTCTCCCTTTATTAATATCTTCAATGATCGAGAAATTGGAATATTAGAGATCGGAATTAGAGAGCAAGAATACGTAAAATTACGTATATACGTATATATAAAACAGTAGCCAGTTTTGAATGGAAGATTGCCGTGAACGAAACCGGAAGCGAAGCGGCGGGCAGAATTCGCGAAAGTGAAGCGAAGACCGAGAAGTAACGAGATCAAGGTAACGGAGTTCATCCGGCTCGTTTATCGGGCGCACGAGCGGCTTTCCAGCTTCCTCTCCAGCCTGGATCAAGATCCACGAATGCGTACGACCGAGACGATTTTCCTTCGCTTCGCCCCTTTCTTCTCGCCTTCTCCTCTCCTTCCTTCTCCTCTCCTTCTCGGACCGCTCTCGATCGAAGCTGTGCGCGCCACGCTACACACAGGTGGCCTCGCTCGTTTATGCGAACGGAATTTACGCGTCTACGGCACATGGTGCACGGGTGACTCGGCTTTATAAATCCGATGTTCGTCGGCGTTGTGTGTCGGGATTCGGCGGTGGCGAGGCGAGGCAAGACGAGGCGAGACGAGCGCCCTCCGCCAGCCATGTTTGCGGGTTTATAAATTGGGTTCGGCGCTGGGGATTTTTCTATTAGGACAAAATTGGTTCTTTCAACCGCCACCAGGGCGGTCGGTCCTTCCCCCTCCTCCCTCCCCCAGGCCTCGTCGTTTCAGAACCGACGGCGTTCCACGCTCACCCGAACTCGTCGATCCTCTCTCCGTGTGTCCTCTCTCTCTCTCTACCTCCCTCTCCTCTCCCCTTTCCCGCCCAAAACCTCTCTCCTTTCAATCCTCCTCCTCTCTCTCTCTCTCTCTCCCTCTCTCTCCATTCCTGTCTACCCCTCTCACTCCCTGTAGCTTCTCATCCGGCTGTCCTCGTCGCGAGCGAGAGAACGAGAGGTCCGCTGTGATGGGGTGATTTGCCAGGGGCTGATGTGCCTCCCCGGTAAGGGGAGGGGATGCTCGTGGCAGCTCTCAAAAGTCGATATTTCCGTCACCGGTGTTATCGGTGTTTCCTACATTCTGTGTCCAGCGTCACCATAAACGAGGTTACCGATCAAAGTACCGCCGCCGCCGCCGCCGCCGTCGTCGTCGTCGTCGTCGTCGTCGTCGCCGTCCTCTCCGACTTCCCGCGGATCCAATCCGCGTCTATGGATTCGCCACCGATCGTTTTCCATCTCTCCAATCGGTTTCTCAAACGATAATGGACATTGTTACCTTTCTCTCTAACTTTATTCTCCGAATCCCATCCCGAGGAAAAATATTTTATCTCGATATCATGCGGTAACGAATCCTATAATTTGATCCGTCGTAACAACGATCGCGAGACAGATTTCGTATTTCGTATTTCCTTTTTTCACCTCAATTTTACGTTTAGCACGATGATTTTCGCAGCGCGGAACTCGTTGCGAAAGCGACGTCGTTCGAAAGTTCACCTCCGTCCTATCATCTCGACCAGGCTAATTAGACGAATTTTCAACGAATTCCGCGCCAGAAACGGCGAAATTGCCACGGCGAAATAAGGTAACTCGGTTAAACGTGCCACTTGAGACCGTGTTTCCAAGCGTGCCGATCGAATACCCGCGAAACACTTTCGCATTCCGGTCCTTAGTTAGTTTCCCCATTCGACGATTTATGCTTCGATACTTAATACAGGAGGATCTAATTGGTTCGACACCGCAGGAAAATTAATTTTATTCGCGTCGCGCGATTAAGGAGCCGATTGTTCCCGATTTATCCGACTTTAAGTGGCGTTTATTTTCCTTTCCTCCTTCCCTTCCTCTCGCCTCTCTTCTTTTTTTTTTTTTTCTTTATTTTTTTTCCCCTCCCCTCGGTTTTCGACGCTCCGCCGTCGGTGATTCCAGCTAATTAGCCGCCGCCATTTTTCCATGGGGCAACCTATTATCGGCCATTGAGGCAAGAACCGGCTAGCCGGAATAGAAGTTTAATGAGGTTTACCGCGGCGATTTCGCGAATACCCCCTCGTAAACGGGGCTGATTTAAAACGCTAAAAACGATCGATTTAAAAATCGACGATCCCGCGTGAATCTCTCTCTTTCTTTTTTCTTTTCTTTCGTACGACAAATTCGTTTCCAAATAATCGAGACTATTAAAAACGACGAATTAAACGTTATATATATATTCGTTCCTTTTTAATCCTTTAATGGGCAATAACAGTAACGTTGTTTAAACCTGCACTTCGTCGTACTGGCTAAACGACATTGTCATAACAGACCATTCCTCGGACGAGAAAACGTTTCTGTAAGGAGGGGGGGACTAGTCGCTGCAAATATAATAAAGCAAGATAATGGAACCGGCTTCCGTAACGAGCAACAATCAAATCGTGCTGTCTCTCGATTCCTTCGCGTCTCTCTTCCCTCCCCTCTCTCTCTCTCTCTCTTTCTTCTCTCCATCCCTCCCCTCTTTGTCACTTTGTAAAACGAACAATAACGCAAGTTATATACGCGATAGGCTGAACCGGGGAGAGACCGTGGTCCCATTCCCGGGGACGAGAATTATTCGATTTGCCCGCCGTGAAACTCGAAAGTTATCGAAAGTCCCTGGAGGGGAGAGGGGAGGGGAGAGGAAGGGAGAAGAGCGGACGAGGGGCGGAAGGTCGAGGCGTAAGAGGGTGAGCCCTTGGTCATTTGGCTTGACTTCATAAGTCATTAGAATCAGAAGGTTGAATCGAGTCGTTTGCCGCGGAAACACCCGGTTCATGCACGCGCGGCCGAAACGGCGGGGACAGCGGTGGCGTCGGCAAACGTGGCGTATAAACGGTACCACCGCGGGGGTTGCGGAGCCCGTCCGCGAGAGCGGAACGAAGAAGGACAACGCGGCGGAGGGGGTTGGGCGCCTAACCAAATTACATCAATCCCATTTCACATCGTTTTGACATGGCAATTGAGTTGAGTTCCGCGCAACTGTTGTGTTTTTGCTCCGTGTTCAGGAGCGAGAGGAATCCGCTCCTCGCCAAAACGGGACGGGAGAAGGGAAGAGGAGGAGGAGGAGGAGGGATGGAGGAGGAAGCGAGCGAAGGAAAGGAAGAAGCAACCCCGTATTCGTCGTCGTCGTCGTTGATCCTCGTGTTCGTGAAACTACCCCTGGCGGGGTAGAGGAACGTTTCAAGTTTTCACCCCTCCGTTTTCGAGCGGGCTGGATGCGATGGTGGCGAGGGGGCAAGTGCCTTAACTTTTCCTTATCGAAAATAAGTCGTTAGCCGGCCTTTCATCTTTAAACGAGTTTTCGCGGTGCGCTGAGTTTTTACCCTCCGAGTTTCTCCCTCCTCCTCTCCTTTTTTCTCTTCCTCCCGTCTCGCTCGTCCCTTCTCTGTCTATCTATCCATCCCTCCCCCTCCTCCCACGGTACAGCCACTTTTGCTCGCATTACCTCGGTTTAAGGGATTTTTCAATTTCATCGTGAGAAGCTAATTTAATTTCTTCGCGGTACCGATGCCGCGCAAAGGACCGATTATCCGCTGACACTCGTCCGCGAGGATTTCACGCGAGTCCCCCGTCGAGATGCCAATGTCCAAATCTTATTATCCGTATCAGTCGATAGCGATAGCGAATCTTATCGTTTCGCTCGTGCGAGATGTTTTGTTTTACCCCTAATTGCCCCCTCTGCCGCTCCATGCAATCCACTACCAGAGACTACGACGCGAGTTCGAGTTGGAATTCGTTACAACCTGTTTCTCGCTTTATTTTTCTAACGAGCTATTAAATATTCAGCAGCCGTAATAGCTTGGAGCTTTAATTAAAGCGACACTGTAGCAGCAACCTGCTTACAAACATCTTTCACGGTGTCCGTGTATATATACTGTTAGAACTCCATCAAACTTTTTTCTCCCCCCTCCTCCCTCACCCCGGGATCATTGTGCAGTAGGGTGATCTTTAATTAACGCCACTGTGCTTCAAGAATATCGAATTGAAGCGTTCCTTAATCTATCGTCAAATGCGCGAAAGTTCGACAAACGGCACACTTATCCTTGATCCGAATTTTAAATTGGCTGTCGTTCATTTTCGAGATTATCTCGATCGTTGTTGTTAACGAAAAGAAAGGAAATTCTATTTCTAATACGAAAAATTATAATTATTTCTGCGAAAAAAAAGGGAAATTATGCTTTAAGGATTTTCAACAAGATAACAAAGATTTCTGGAGTTTCGACGAAGAGAAATAATTACGTGAGATTTGTATTAAAGATTTTAACTTGGAGAAAGAAATTATTATCTACTTAAGAAGTACTTTTATTATTACAAATTTATCGTTAACGTGGACGATCTCTTTTTTACGGATGAAGAGAAAATAATTTCGTATTTCTTTCGGTGGAATGGAAAAATAGAATCAAACAGGGACGAAGAGGAGAAAGTTGGAAACGTGTTGCCTCATTGTCGCTCGACGGGGGGAAGCAACGGTCCCCTTCCTCTTTCAGCCTCGTGGCTTAGAAGAGTACAATAACTGTAAAACCGCCACCAATCCGCTTACCAAGTGACATCTTTACGCAATTACCAATAATTGGTGGTTGGTCGAGGCGCAAAGCCTCGTAAACCTAATTAGGATAAAGAATGCAATCGGAGACGTTGCACTCGAGGGGTGGCTCGACGTTCCACTCGCTCCATAATACGACTCTCTCCTCTCGATGTATTTAAAATGAGATATAATTCTTTCGTTTATTCTTTTTTCTTTCTTTTTTTTTTTTTTTTTTTGCTCAATTTACCAAATCTTCCTTCAACGTTAATCTTTCTTTCAATTTCGATGAAACGATAGCAAAGAAGTCGAAACGTAATGTTACGCGAGCTAATTACCGTATGTACAAATTAAAGATACACAGAGGTTGGTTAGTAGTTGGAACAAGATTTAAAACTAGTGGTGCGTTCAGACGTATTTTCAAAAGCGAGTTAATCTTAATTGGATTCGTTGATTATTTCATCGTAATCGCGTTTAACGTGGTGGTTAAACGAAGGTAATTTATACCGTTGGATATCAATCGCTGTTTCGTTCTTTCTTTCGTTCGGGAAGAAAATTCGAAGCGAAACGAGGAGGGGAGGAATCGAGTCGTGAGGATTAAAAGTAGGGCGAGGGGGGATTGAAATTCGTCTCGAAACAATCCGGTTAATTAGAAAATGCGACGTTTCTAATTAATCCCGAATTAGCCTGCGAAGCGAGCGGCGTCGTTCCTCGTCCGTGGAACGAATGAAAACAGCAATCGTTGCGCGCCACGTACGTTTCCACGTGTTCGCGGCTCATTAACATTATCATTTGCCGGCCACCGTTTCGACCTCGATCTCCCTCTGAAACGAGACGCGGACCCGTAATCGATTCACGTAGACGCGAACGTGATAATCGCATTATCGAAATCGAGTAATAATCGAATGAAAGCATTTCAGCCCCGACCCAGATGAGCGTCTTAACGAAGTTCCACCGAATTATCAGCAATTATCGGTCCTTCGGTGTAATTCCGTTAGCGACGTTGGAAGTTGGAAAAGGCGGCAACTAAAAGCTCGCTCTATCAAAAGGTCAAATCGGATTTCAGCCTCGAGGATTCGACCATGGGAATCCTCTCGATTAAATCACAATTTTCCCGCGCCTTCCTCGCGCCTTCCTCCATTCTCGCGATCACGCGAACAATACGCGGAAGAACGTTTCGATTTCTCAAACGAATTTCACTTCCTCTCGCGAAGTGAAATTTCTATGAATCGATATCAAAAATATATTCGGAAAAGAAGGGAATTCTTCTCGCTTCGCAACGAGCTTCGTGTAATCGATACGTTTGTAAAGGAAAACCGAGATCCGTTCGTTCCACGATAAAATTCCCCTTTATTCCTCCCTGAAACTCCCTGTTCGTGGATACACTCGAGATACACTCTCGTTACGTATACTCGAACCTGTAGTTACGAGTACACACGGGGAAATCAAGGAGAATCGGGAAGAAAGAGGAAGGGAAAAGATGAATCGGGAAAGAATTGGAAAGAAGGAATCGGGGAAAAAGCGTTTTCGTGGAAAACGCGGTAAAGGATGATGGTTGGACGAGGATGGAGTGGCAAAGGGGTGGAATGGGAGGGAAGGTACGTAAACACGCGTTGTTACAGTTGGGGAAAGCACTTCTGTTGGAGTGGGTCCTCTTTCTGAAACGGCTTATATCCGTGGCGGACAAGGCGAAGAAAACGTCTCCCACTTCTCTCGAAACGACGTGTGGCGACAATTCTATTGTGCATTTCATTCGGTCGGTCGCTTTGAGATACAAGCACGCATACTTCTTTGTCCCAGGCGAGGAGGAAGGAAGGTCAGGCTGCGGGGTTACAGTAAGAGGGGAGATGTATAGGTGCACAGGAGGATTACGAAAGGTGGAGAGAGGTATTTTGACACCCCGTATAATGGCTCGACCGCGGGGTGCACCCAATTAGGTAATGTTGGGGCGTGAAGAGCCCAGTTTGCGCCCGAAATAAGATACAAAACTATCTCGTAGAACCGACTCAATGCGCGCAAACATTCGACCCTATTCACCAGATCGTTTAGGATTTTTTCTTAGCGGCAGAATGGAGATGTTTAGAGACATTGTCGTTAGACAATGCGTCTGCTACAATTCAGGGGATAACTTCCTTCAGGAGCGTTCAACGCTCCTTCCACGATAATATTGTGACAATTCTGGAATGGAATTTCACCACGTTTCGTTGCTTTTCAATTTTTCTTAAAGAGGAAAAGAAAAAGAAAAAGAACTCGAATCGAATATTTCTTTACAACTATCGCAGTCTGATCTTCGATCTCTTCGATAGTTCGACGCGCTAACGATAGAATCCTATATCTGAATTATTAAAAAAGAAAAAGGAAAAATTTATCTCATAATCACGCACGGGTTGGATCGAGTCAAAGTTCACGGGGTGACACGATTCTTTCCAATAATCCAACGGCCGTGGAAGGAAATTTGCCCGCGCCGCGGAGTGGAAGCCGAACGAGCGCCTCCTCCCGATGAATCCTCGACGATCGACCAATACGGGCGAGGCGACACCGTTTCCAGCGGGAAAATAATGAAATTTGCAGCATAATCGGTAGGCAATTCATAGTCGCTGAGTGGTTTCTATTAAGGCTAACGACAGCCGGCACCCGAAGGGGCTTACGAAGGCACTCCTCGAAGGAAGACAATCTCCCGTGAGGAGATGGGCCTTTTTTCTCATCCTTTCCCCTTTCGCGCGACTCAGCCTCAGCCTCAGCCTCCTGATCCTCGTCTCGTTCTACCGCCAATCGTGAGGATCTATTTCCTATCGGCAGACCTATCGTCTCCTTTCTTTTTCGCCTCTTTGCCTCGAGAACTGCGACGCGATTTCTCCACCCGATTCTCCTCCTGCCCCGCCCCCTTCTCCACCCTTCCCGCGCTTTCTCCCTCTTTATTTCGCCGTCCTCGAATCTTCGTCGTTCCTCTATTCGGCATCTCCTCGGCTTCGACCTCGCTCGCCTATCCGCTCCACGGCCAAGCAGCTCTTTCCATCTCTCACCTGTGGAGCTCGCTCCGTCGGGAGGGGGAGGGGATAGGTTCAGGTGGGAAGCACAAGCGTAAGCGGAATCGTCGGAGAGTTGATTTTAGGTCGGCTAATGTCGTTTCGCTTTTAATGAACTTCTCCGTTCGTTAAGTACGTTTCTCCATCTCCGTCGCCTGCCAATCCGCGGACCAGTTTTCTTCTCCCTCGAAGGACCCCCTCGATCGGATCCTTCCTTTTCCTCTTTTTTTTCTTTCCTTTTTCTTTTCTTTTTTTCTTTTTCTTTTTCTTTCATCGTTAATCACTACACTAGATTTCGGAGGATATTTTGCAGCAAACGATTTTTTTCCCCCCTCTTCCGTTGACGAAATCTCAAAGTTCGTCAAAGTTTCGCAAGTTCTCGTTTCAAGTCCATCGAGGAAGCGTGCTGACGTATGCCGATTTCGTAGTTTCACTTTTGCATTAATTATAATTGGTCAAGTGAGATGTCGCTACTATGAGAATGAACTCTGTTTCGTTGATCGAGAAGGATCTAACGTATCATTAGATCGCGTACGTATGCGTTCCTTTATCGATTTTCGGGAAATAGCTTGACGATGACGAGATTTCTCGAAAAGGTGAGATTAAAAAGTAGTGTAGGGAGAAACGAAGAAGGAATAAGTTCGATCATCGATAATAACCGCATCGTAATCATCAAATATAATTACGTGTCCGATGCTTGTTTATTACTGTTCTGTCAAATAAAATACGATTGTTGCATCATGTATTTAGTGTTGGAAAAATAAATTGCCTCGCGAAAATTGAAAGAAGAAAAATTCGATAATTGTCCATACGAACGTACGGATTGTCCGTGACGAATACCGCTTATGCAATTTCTGAGTAGTATCAGTTCATCTGACCCCAAGCTCTTCCTTATTTACAATGATAAACTGAAACATTTTTTCTTATTATCATAACTTATTATTTTTATCACTTTTTTATTATTTTTATAAAAGTCTATGTCACGTCTACCACATGTCATCTTATCGCGATTAATTTTTCACCGATGAGAGAATACGCGGATGACCTCTGGAGATCGGCTAATTAATGATTACTTTCGTGTTATTTTATAGTGCGATAATCAAATGAGGTATCGTAGCCTCGTGTCTTATCGCTTCGTTTTTTCTTTTTTTAAATTCTTTATAAATACTTTTCGATGCTTTTTATGTTATATTAGTATTATATTAGTATCATAAAAAAAAATTGTTATTATTATTATTATTACTATTATTATGTATTAAAATGTTATCGCATTTTCTAAAAATATTTCTTCGAAATTGGAAACAAGCGTGTGAGCCGATGAATATATCACTTTTCTTGACACTTGTTATAAATGAATCGTGTCAAATTCAAGATCGATATTCATGAAACTTTTTTACTCCTGCTAATATAATGTTGACGAATGATATAAGACGATAAACGAAGGAATATATTGTTGTGTACATTGTTTTCATTGATAATAAACGCGATTGTTGCCCCATTACCATCTGCTTGATGCTTGTTAACAGTTAGATTTATTAACAAATGGAAGTTATTCAAACGATGACCCACAATAATTAATTTTGTTGTTTGAATTCCTTCGGATCACGATTAATTTATAACGTAGTGTCAGTGATTTCTCTAAAAATTCTGTGTACGGAATTGATGGAGGGAAAAATTGAAATCGAGAATATAATAATAGTTCGTTTCGTTCGTTAATCGTATAAACGATATCGTATAAAAGGCAGTTAAAGAATGTTGATTAAATTTGTGAGAAATAATAAAATCTTTCTTGCCCCAGTTTCCAAATTTGTCTAATCGTTTTTTTCTACAACGTTTGTGATCACGATCACGGACACGAGCTTTTTCACAATGTCACAATACACGAATATATCTTTTTTCCCATGTGTCGCGCAATCAACGTTGAAAGTAAATTTGTGGACGAAAGAGGAGATAAAGATGATGCTATCGAGGATTTTACATAATCAAACTAGTCCGATATAATTGGGTCACGTGTCTGAGAATGTGTGGTTTCTTATTCACACGCCTATACCTCTCCACAAACACGTTATGGATCCATTTCAAAAAATTAAATTTCGTTATAATGAATCGTTACATCAGATCAAATCCATTAAAAATCCATTTAGAAAGATATTCCCGTTATTTTATTTGCATCGTTATTTTTTTCCTTTTTCTTCTTTTTTTTTTATTCAACACCTTCCTCGAGAATATCAGCGTTATCAGTTCAACAAATCATCGAATAAATTTCAACTTTTGTCCAGGAAAAAAATCATCACGCAACAAAAGATTTATCACTCGGTTTACCCTCACTCGGATAAACTTCCCACGTCTTCCTCCCCCTCTCTCTTCGTAACTTTCAATAAAAACATTATTGCACGAGAAAGGAACGCAGCCAAGCAAACGTTCGGTATTTCTTGCATCAGAATAAACACTTACGAAATTCCATGTATATTAGATTAGCGGAGGAAAAAAAATAACTGGCGTGCTCCCGAGATTCTCTGGTGGGAGTTGCTCGCTTCGTCGACCAATGCAAATACACGTTTTTTACACGTGTATACACGCGTGTATGTACAAAATGACCGATATTAAGGGGTGAGGAAAAAGAAGAAGAAGAAGAAGAAGAAAAATAACGAAATCGATCGATCATTTTTCATTTCATAATCATTTCGTCGAATCCACGAATGTCCACGAATCGTCCTTCTTGTTTATTGATCAAGACCATCATTGGTGGTGAATAATGATAGATCGGCTCGTGTCGTCTCGACGTCATCGTTATCGGCCTCGCGCCCGTTTCTCACGAATGTATCTCCGTTTCTTTCTTTTCTCTTTTTCTCGAATTTCTTCTTTCGATTCGATTCGAAGAGAAGGAGAGGAGAGGAGAGAAAGGTTGACGAGCCACGTTCCGCGATAAAGACACACGCGCGCACACCCTCTTTGACTGGAGGGAGGGAGGGAGGGGCGGAGAGATCGAGATGCGAATTTTTCCTACTTTGGAAAGATAAAGATTCTCTCCCCGAAGCTGGAAGAGTAATTTCGTAACGTTACCAATTAATCTCGTCACGTCGTCCCCGCTCTGGACGGATGTAATCGTTAGACATATAGAAAAAAGGGGTTTATATGAAACCCTTCCCCCCTCCTCCCCCCCCCGGTGTTTTGTTCGATTTTACTTACGGCGATATTGGATTTTATCCCGATATTGGAGTTTTAGTAACAAATGGCTAGTTCGATTTGATTAGTCTCTTTTTTTTGTCCTAGAGTAATATAGTTTCAGTCCAATTTTTTTCCCCCTCCCTCCCTCCGCTCTCACGGCTCGATTGCAATCATGGTGTTACGAAGGGAGGGAGGGAGCAAGGATAATTGCACTTTTGGTATTGTTGATCCGCGTATTGGTAATTGCCTTGAGAACATTAACGCTGTCGATCCGGGAACCGGGTCAGTTTTACCGGCCAGTTTTGTTGCCGTCATCCGTTCACGCGTTCGTTGCTACACTTGATCTTTATTACGTCAGATACATATATATGAACATATATATCGCGAATCTTTCATCAGAAATGTGAAAAATTCTCGAGAATATAAATCCGGATTTCCCTGCTCCCCTTAGTCATCGATCATGTAAATAAAAATTAGAATAATTTAACAATATGAACTCATTCTTTTATCCCACGTTTCAATTTCGTTTCGCTCGAAACTACCCTTCTCGTTCGTCCTTGATTCGAAAGAAATTTTCATTCACGATGAAAATTTGCACGATCCCTAAAAAAAATTGATTCTTCCATGCCTGAAAATAGTAATAAATATTATTGTTATTATGTTGTTATGTTATTATGTTGTTATGTTATTGTGTTGTTATTATATTATACAATTAGCCATGAAAAAAAAAATACCATTAATAGTATAATCGACCAATAACGGCAATAATTATGCAATAATATTAGTAATTTGTTCATTCCTCTTTATCGAATTTCCTAGTTTTTTTTTAAAATATTTTCGTTATCCTAAATGATAATTAATTATACTACTCCGATCTTAATAGTGGTGGTGAATAGACAGCTATTAGTATCTAAATACAAGAACGGTGTGTTTCTTTTTGAATATGTTAATGCTTTCTGACGCAACCAAAGCTATCGCTAAATATAAAAGCTGGATAAACTGAAGCGCTTCTATCAGTGTTGTTAATATTACCGTTGCTGTTCCATGAAAAAGAATGTGTTGTTAAACGATTCATCTCTTTTTTTCTCTCTTTTTTTTTTCAAATTCCCGCTCAATCGTATTCTCTGTCCTCTTGCCAGGGGTGTGTTTACGAAATATATCGAGATTTTTCGCGAAAAAAAATCATATTTTTCCCCATAGTTTCCCCTTTGCCGTTTTCTCTCGTGTTCCGTTCCGTTCCGTTCCCGGCCGATTCGATATTCGAACTCGCTTCGCTGAAATTGGAAGGTAAAGAAAGGTGAAAGTCACGTTTGAAAGAAAGAAAGTGAACGTAAAGATGCATAATATCAAGGAAAAATTCGACATCGATTATTCGTCGTTCAGGACCGAAATCTCGAAACGCAGAAGATCGGCCACCACCAGGGAATTGAGTAAGAAGATTTTTTTTTTTTTTCTCAAAGATTCTATTTGCCGATATAAACGAACGAAAGAAAGAAAGAAAAAAAAACAAGAAAGAAATAAAAGAATAGGGAAGATGGATCTCCTCTAACTGAAGAAATAACTCTCTTTCGCGCGTGTTCCAGCTAAAATGGCGTATTCCGCGCCGAAGAACGTGGTCTCGTTGGCCGAGGGTATGCCGAACGAAGAAACCTTCCCTTTCACGGAGATCTCCATCAAACTTAACGATGGATCGTCTTTCACCCTAGACGAACGAGAATTGGGCGCAGCTTTGCAATATATTCCCACTCAGGGTTACCCGCCGCTTCTTCAGGTAACCGAAAATTCGATTTCACCGTGAGTCGTAATTTGTCCCGCGAGTTGTAAATCACACGATTACGCGATATTACAGACGGGGAAAATTTTGATTATCGCGAATGATTCGTCGCGTAAATATTCCTCTCCTCCCCACCCATTATTTCTCGTATAATTATAATTTATACACAAAGGATTTTCGCGGATAAAAGAGAATGCAAGTTCGTTTAAGGAGGTTCGTTGAAATTTAATTGAAACGTAAATGAAAATGTTGGAAAATTTACAATTAGACGTGCAAATTAATTCACTGCACTTTAGATTTATATCTCTTTCTCATTTTAAATGGATATTTTTAAATTGTGACAATTTTTAAGAAATCTCATCTATACAATCCCCCCTCCACTCCTATATTCGTTTTGAGATTCACACTTCGTGAAAAGGGACGTTAAGAGCGTTTAAATCTGTTCTGAAATATATCGTACCATTGTTATTGCGAAATTCGATAAAATCTACGCGAGCAAGATGATACTCGAACGATGCTCGAGTTAAATAATTATCCATAAAAAATCGGCGGATGTTTATTGTAAAATTTAAAAACGTCTGATAAGAAAAAAAAAATCTAGAAAAATATAATACACGGAAAAAAAGGGGGAGAAAAATATTCGAAATATGTCGAATGTCTATTTAATACCTAATTTGAACCGGTTCGTTCTCACCTTTTTTTTCTCCGCTTTGAAATAAATGCAATTGCCTTCAATATGTTTAACAACATTGGATATTAAATTGGTTTCAGACCCTGAGGGAGTTCCAGAGAAGGGCGCACGCACCTCCCTTATGGGAGAGCCGCGACATCATAATCGTCTCCGGTTCTCAAGATGGATTAAGCAAAACTCTCGAGGCCATACTCGAACCTGGCGACTCGCTCTTGGTGCACGATCCTTTCTATCCAGGCGTGGACATTGTGGTTAGTAACAATCAACTCTTTTCTTATATCTCCTCCATCGCGATTATTTCATCCTTTACTCGCCTTTTCTTTTTTGTAAATTTTCAACCATGTTCTGATCCGTCAAATAATTGTCGTAAAAAAGTGAATGTATTTTATTCATTTAATTAGAAACTACAGATCCATTTTAAAAACTCTATAAAAAATCGTCTTATTGTTCATCATCTATTATATTTTGCTTCAATTATTCAACTGTTCTTTTTTTCTTATCTTTTCTTATTTTACGATCGATAAATCAACTTCGTGATGTATAATTCTCGATACTGCAATAAATAATGATTCCATATCATTGACAAACGATAAATAATAAATAATAATTTGAAATATATCCGTCGACAAGTTCGCAATTTTATTTCTTCTAGAGATTGGCAAAGTGGATTCGAGGAAAATCATTTATCGATTTCAGGTCTCGCCGTATAAGATAGAGTTGATCCCGATCCCTCAGGATGAGCACGGTTTGATTCCGGATATTTTGAGGGAAACGTTAAGAAACAGAAAGCTGTCCGGGAAGAAAATGCCGAAAATAATGTACATAAATGCCACCGGAATGAATCCCACCGGTGTCGTTATTCCTTTGGAAAGACGAAAGGAGATCTATAGGATAGCTTGCGAATACAACTTCTTGATCCTGGACGATGATCCTTACCACTTCTTGCACTTCGAGGAGGTGAATCAATATTTTTTTATTCCTCTTGTATCTTTCTTTTTATTTAATATTTCCTTTTTTTACTTCTTCTTCATTTCCTATTTCCATCTCTTCAATCTTTTCATTCGTTTATTTCCTATTTTATTTTTAAAAATATTTTTTGTATTTTTTTTTTCTTTTAATAATAACTCGCTCGTGGAAATAATTATAAGATAGCGAGGAATGACATAATGCATGCGCTCCGTTTGCAATGAGCAGCGTTTAAGATTTTTATCAATATCCATACATATCGATAGAAATTGATTTACAAATGACATCATGAGATGTTTATATTAGAATAATAGAAATAATTGTATTTTATAAATATATATTAATAACACACGTGTACTTCACAGATATATCTTTTATCGATATAATAATTATATTTATTAAAAAATAATTATAATTGCAAATTTTTGATTTAGTATTTACAATTTTTTTCGCAAAGATATTTTTAAAGCGTTTAAAAATATTTTAAATATTTTAAAAGGAGTGATATATACAATTTCGTAGGAAAAAAAAAAAAAAAAAAAAAAGAAAATTATATTACGATGTTCATAAAATCTTCTAATTACCTTGACCGGTATAATTTCATAGAGCATTTCAATTTCACTCGGAATATTTGACGAAATAGTTAAAACCATAGAATCGTCGAATGAATATCAATCATCGTTCCGACCAATTACCCAAAATATCATTTAGTTTCTAAATTAATCATACCAAATGTTATTCCACGTTCGACTGGCTGAAATAACAGCGTGGGCAATTTGCCATTGCGCCACCAATTTTTGATAGAATGTTGAGATCCATTGTCCGGATTGCATAGGTGGAGCCAAAATCGTTCTTATCACTGGACACCGAAGGAAGGGTAATTAGGCTTGACTCCTTCTCTAAAGTGGTCAGTAGCGGTATCAGATTGGGCTTCATCACGGCGGCGGCTCCATTGATAGCCAGTATAGAGCTCCACTTGCAAAGCAGCCATCTCCACGCCCCTACGTTATCCCAGGTTGGTAGAGTTGTTTTATTCCATCCCTTCGAAGCTTCGATATTTTCCACCGTCGGTACAATAGTAATTAAAGTAATTCGAAGCGAGAAATATTCTTTTATAGAAGATAAATTTCATCCTCCCAATTGTAATCTTATCGAAGCACGATAATGTAGATATTATGACATTGATGAAACCCGATGAAATTCGATTTATTAAATAAATTTTCAATTCCCGTCCCGATATTTAAGATCATCGTTATTACCTAAATTTAATTTCATTTTATTACAACGATTATTTATAACTAATAAGGAAGGATTAATCGGTACAATTAATTAATAAATATGACTCCTTATCCAAGTTATTATAAATTTGTGATTGTTAATTCTTATTATTCTTGTACGATCCTTTTCAAAAAAATTTTTGAACTTTCGTTAAATGTTTAATTGCTTGATCGTTTTAAACGATTCTGTGAGTAAATATCTTAAATTTATACATCATTATATTATCATTATATTATCATTATTTAATTATAATTATTTAATAATTAATAATAAAAAAAAAGCGATTGTATAAATCGTATATAGATACTATTTTAATGGACAATAAAATTCATGTCACTGTACGCTTCGTGAAGATATAGATATATGTAGACGTAAATATTATTCATCGAACATGATGAAATCGTGTGAGAAATATCGCGAACATTTTCACACACACACTTCGGCACGAGTAAAGTTATCAGTGATGGCGCGTGTCAGCTTTTACTGCAAATGTAAACATAGATTAACAATTATCGTCGGTTACGAATGTAAAAGAGAGGTTGTTTCTTTACGATTACCCACTGTTTCTAGGCGATACTGTACAGGCTGATGAAATTATGGGGATACGACGGGATGATAAACCATTTCAAATGGATAAGGCATTTCTATAAGAAACGGAGGGATATTATCGCTAGGTTCGCTGAAAAACACTTGAATGGTTCGTATAAACACTTGTTTGTGCAAATAATGAATAATCGCTATCAAGCGGTGTAATGATTTCGTTGAAAAATATTTTCTTAACATTCGACTTGAATTGAATCATAAGAAATCGTAATGATAAATAAATAATAAAAGATTGATAATTAATTTTATACTTCGTACATTTAATTAATAATCTTCTTCTTTTCTTTCTTTTTTTTTCTTCTCCTTTAAAAACAAATAATTATTTAATGTTTATATAAAAAAAATAAAGAAATACACAAGTATATATTTTATAGGTTTAGTAGATTTCACCATTCCAAGTGGAGGTTTTTTCTTATGGATTAAAGTACGAGATATTAAAGACACTTGGAAAATGCTTATGCAGCGAGGAATTACAGAAGGTGTGCTAATGGCACCTGGTGCACCTTTCATGAAAGATTCTTCCAAACCTTGCAACGCCATCAGGGCTAGTTTCAGCAAAGCTTCTTACGAAGAAATGAATCTGGTAAATTTTAACGATTAAATTAAAAATTTTTTGTCGAATTAAATTTATCGAAACATTTGTGATCAATGGAAAGTTACCTTTGTTCGATATATTTAAAAATTTTTTTTAATTTTCAGGCAATGGAGAGGTTGGGAAATTTAATCAGATCCGAGTTAAGAAATAATTCATTTATAAATGGAAATTCGTTGATCAATTAATACTTTTTGTGAAAAATTAATAATAAAAATATCATAACATTATAAAACTTTTATCGGTGGAGGGATATTCAGTAGAATATCTTATGTAGGTATAGTAGAAATTCTTGTACCGAATGATGAAAAGTTACCAACCACTACTAACGTAGAAAAAACTATTGTGATTATTTAAAATTCTTTTAAAATATTTCGCATCTTATCTGCTAGAGGACTATAAGATCAAACTTTTCGTTTAATATTTAATATTTAATACTTTAATATTTATGATTTTGTGTATTAATTATATATTAATTTTTACGCCATTTGAAACGTTTCATTCAATCTATGATATTTTTATCTATTGATAATTAAAACAAACCAATTTTTTAAATAAATTTTGAATAAATTATATAAATATTAAATGTACTTAACTATTATAGAAATACTTAGACGTATAAATTTAATAATTCGTGTATTTATTGTAAATCGGCAAAGTATTGTATAAATTTTAAATATATTGTAACAAATTATAATTTTGTAAATAAAATTCAACTAATTGAAACACATCCTTTTTTTATATCTTTCATAATTTACATTCTTCATAATTTATTTAAGCTCAAAATTATTAAATTTACACATAAATATCTAGAAATTCATCGATTACTTAAAAGTTTGTTTAATACGAGAAATAAGATAAACAAGGAATATAAAAACGTGATGACGAAAATCAAAGAAAGAGAAAGGAAAAAGGCATAAGGATGGACAAAACTCTTTCACTCGACGCTAACTACCAATTAATTGAACAAAATTAATTTAATCTGTTGCAACATAAGCTGAAAAGGATTCATCTTATGACCTGCATGCTTCCTCGATCAATCGAGTCAAATAATGTTCTTTGCTTTTCTAATATATACTGCCAGATATATTTGCAAAATTGATTTTTTTTAAATAAAAACCAAAACTAAACAATTTTAACTAAATTTTCTTTGACAAATGTGATGAATACTAGTCTACTAGTTTTTGTTAATCTATTTAGGAATTGACCAAGAATAACCAAGATATATAATGCGATTGTTTTAAACCGTTTATCAGCATCGATCGATAAATCGATTAATATCGATTTCCTATAAAGAATATTTTCGAATTAAGCAGCCGTAGTATCGTCAAATCGACGACGTGGATCTTATTTTTTAATTTGACGATTTAAACAATTCAATCGAAAGAGTTTGATTGTCCAATCTTATATTTGATCTTTGCGATTCGAATCATTCTTTATAACAAAAAAAAAAAATATTTTTAAAACGAAACGAGGAAGACAAAAAATCTTTTTTTAAGAATCGAAATCGATTACCAATCGAGAAGAACGAAGAGGAAAGGGAACGAAGTTAATACACAAGTAATGACGGATTTAAGACGAGCGACTTGTGTATTTTTTTCCTTTTGGAGAAACGAAGGGAAATCCCCGGGCCCTTCGAAGATATAGTGTATATTAAAAGACGTTTCTGGGAGCCGTTATAGGGGATGCACAGATACGGCCGATCATACGAATGGCCACATTTTCACGAGTGGGATTTCGGCGAGAAACCAGTTCACTTTCGTTTTCCGTCCCGGGATCATCGAGGTCAGTTCTACAACTTTACGATCATCGGCAAGCATGCAAATGTACCGTGCATATTTCCATTGACGTCGCGAAACATATTTCAAGTAAAAAATAGGGCACAGCTTAAATATGAAATCCCTCTTCGATTTTTTTCCAGTCTCGTTATATCTAATCATCACCTATCATTTCTCTAATTGTCATAATAATTATAAATATTTTAATCTCTTCGAGAAATAAAAAACGCTCGGCTGCGATAAGTGAAAAAAGTATATACGTATAATATTAAAATATTCATCAAACTTTAAACTTAAATCGATCGATCGAAACTTATTAACAATCCATCGGTGAGCGATTCTATCGACTTCTCGATAATACCTTACCCCACACTCCATACCTGTACCCTCCCTGTCTCTCGCACAACACCGTATAACATTATAACACCCGAAACTTAGTCAACGCTAATGGGTTTTCGAGAATGCGGATTGCACGGGAGAACGAACAGAGAGACAGAGAGAAGTAGAAAGAGAGAAAAAAAGGAGAGGAAGAGACACGAAGAAAGGAACGAAAATCTGAGATTCGAGCGTTAGTCGCGGGCTCACGCTCGTATATAGCATGCTACGCTTTCTGTCGCTCTTCTATTCGCCGTTCCCGCTCCATATAGCACGAACGGTAAGGGGGTTATTCCCCAGGGATAGGTGAGATGCGGAGGCGGTAGAAGGTGGTGGTGGTGGTGGTGGTGGTCCGACGAAGGGAATAGTGGCATCGTAGGTAGCGAGGAAAGAGGGAAGGGATGGCGGCGTAGAAAGGGAGAGGAGGCGCAGGAAAGGCGAGGAGAAGGCGAAACGAAAGATAGAGAGGAATCGTGGGGCGAAGAGGGAAAGGTATAGAACGAATGGAGCGAGCAAGGAGAGAGAGGGTTGGCAAGGGTGTGCGAGGGGTAGTGCAGTTTCGTGTTGGCATTACTCTTGATTTCCGTGGTGACGTCGCTACCTCGGCTGCCCTTTCCCTCCCCCCACCGTTCTGCCTCTTCCTTCTCCTTCCTTCGTGTCTTGCGTTTTGCCGTTTCTATGTGCGGGGCCTATACCCCCCTTCCCTCGTCTCCTGATACGGAGAAAGAGCAGCAGCCACCCGGACTATCCGCCAGAGATAGATCCTTCCGCGCGCCCTACCTACTGTATATCGTTTCGACTACGAATACAACGCACTCCCATACAACGCACAGATACATAGATACACTAGCATACGAATGCTTTTCGAGACTGGCAACCCGCTCGTCGCACGGAAAAACCCTTTGCACCGGCCATTATATCACGGTAAACATCTCAGAGGTCTCTCCTCCTCCTCCCGAAAGCCGAGTTACACCGGGATAATAAAAAATTAAGGGGCCCTTTTGGGATCGGCCAACTTTTCTCTCCCTTCCTCCAAATTCCCATCCTCGCCTCGACCAGCTGACCAACTAAATGACCGATAATGAATCCGCCGATTTCCCGTGGACGGTACACGTGGAAGAAAGTTTTCCTCGGCTACGATTGATTGACAGAGTAGGTTGGAACAGAGATAAACCAGTGGAGTTGAGAGATGTTTATCCCTCGGATGGTGAATATTGTTTCGGGCAAAGATTAATTTTTAAAATTTTGGAAACGACGATTGTTGCTTTTAGCCTTCTATTTAATTTTACCTACCTCTTTTCCTTTAAATGGTCGATTCACTTTTCTTTTTTTTTTCTCCTTCTTCCAGACGTCGTTCTTTTGTAGGGGGGAAACGGAGACCTTGCTTGTATCGTGCGTAAAAATTCCTAGGTTCCTAGGGGGAAGGGGGAGAAGCAGCCCGGGGCGAACTCAAAGAGCGATTCCTACCTGTTCTTCCTCGGAGGCGCTATCTCTTATCCAACCCCGTCGTTAGTTTTCCTAACGTCGACGTGAAAGGCGGCTGCGTGTTACGAAAGCCTCTTTATTTGCCCGGCGTGCCTTACGCTCTTTCTTTCCTCCTTTATATCTCGTCCTCTAATTTACCAGGAATCGTGGCGAATTTATCGAGAGAGAATGCCATCGAATTCTTCTGCAACTCGAAAAGAGGCACGGTTATTAAGCTTTCGAGATATCGGGTAAGTTTGTGTGGATAGATTTGTCTTCGGATTAAACGTTAAAATGCTTTCTCACCGTCGTCAATTAAAAGTCAATTTCAATCTCTTTCGTCGAATTAAAACGAGCAATCACACCAATTGTTACATTTTACATTTCTTCGAGAAGAATTAATCTCTTAACATAGAAGTAACCAAGTTGATATTGAACAGCTTAGTACATAAATTTAAATTAATACGATAGAATCATTGATAAATTCAATTGTAAATTCATCTCTCTCGAAGAATCGTCAAATATGTCTCGATCCACCAATATAAAACCAACCCTCTACCTTCCAACTTGCCAAACGGTTTCGTACGAGCGTCAACTTCAATCCTCCCCCTCGATCGAGTTTCTACCCGTTAAAAATCCGTCTGCGAAACAAACAGCAACGTTGCACGGCCGGGAGGCCTAATCGAAAAGCCGATCGGAAAAGGTCGGAGCGCGAAACAACGTGGCGAAAGTCGGTGGCGAAGGGAGAGGGAGAGGGAGGCTCGAGGGAGGTTTGGATCGGCGTACAATATAGCCTCGCGATTGCCTAGTAAATATCGGGGCGAGGTTATAGCCGGCTCCGCGGCCCGTAAACCAAGACATTAAATTTTATAATATTGCGTCCCGTCTCGCTCTCGTCCCTCCTCGACATCGACCCCTCCCGTCGTCGCCCACCCACCCCCCCCCCTTCGCAGCTGAGCGCGGGCGCGAGCGAGTTGGTAGCGCGCACCGTGCTTTTATTGGCTATTTACAGAGGAAATGGCCTCTAAATTAACTGCAGACTGCCGGATTGCTACCTATATCGAGCAGCCTCGTATAACGCCTCGCTGCACTCGCCCGTTAAGATCAAAATCGAAATGACAGAGCGGCGACGATTAATTTCGCGCGCCAAAATAGCGAATGGTATCGCTCGCCTCTTCTCTCTCTCCTTCTCTCTCTTTCTCTCTCTATTTCTCTCTCTGTCTCTCTGATGAGTGCACACGCGCGATGACCATCACCACACCGCTCTGTCTTGTCATCCGGCGAGCGAAAGGTGATCGAGTCGAAGGGAGAGGGAGACGGACTGTGTGAGCTCCTTTTTAATCGTAGCGTGGATTTTTGATCGTTCGAGCAAAAACAGGGGAAGGGAATTTTTCCAGGCCCTTCGTCGGGAAGGCGCAGGTTTTACGGGGAATGGTAGAACGAGCTTGATATTGTTATTTATCGAGCCTGCTCGATGGCAGTTTCCAAGGCAGAAGGGGAATTGTAAACTTGTTCCAGGTGGTGAGGAATATTCTCGTCAGGGTTCATCCGTCGATGAAAGTTCGCGTGGATGGTTGCTTTTTATGAATCTTACTCGACTAATTGGTGAAGCTTGGTTTCATTTCTTTCTTTTTCGTCCGATGAAAATATTCCTCGAGAGGATCGATTCCTCGTGGAGATTTCGTTTTAACGAGGAACGAAATCGGAATTTTATATTTTGATGGAGGTTAAAATAGAGAAGGGGGGAAAAAACTCGTGATTAACCTGATCTCGTTTCGAGAAAAATATTCGAAAATATATTTTTTTTCCCTTTTCTTCGCTGAAATAGAAATTTAAAAATTCGTTCCTCGAACACGATGCAGTGCCTTTTTTTTTTTTTTTTCATCAGAAATATCGGATCTGACAACACGGTGCCAAATAAATTTCATATCTCAATTAGTTTTTCGGCCACGTGGCGGCACGTGGCGAACGTTGGTCCCGCAGCTCGTCCCGTTTCCCCTTTCGCATCTTCGCCGCCGTAGGCAGGGGCGTAATTCAAACGCAAATATATTAAGTGTTTTCTACACCGTGGCGCCGCTCAGTACATCTATTTCGTTTAGCTCGATAACCATCTCTTGCTTCAACTTGATTCCAAGTGACAAGATGAGCACAGATTACGCGTTACGTTCGATCAATTTGACGCCTGTCCAATACCTAATAATAATAATAATAATAATAATAATAATCCTTGTAACTCTCGCAATATATTTATCCAAAGTCATATAATGATTTTCATGAACGCGTATACTTGGCGCGTAAAATTTTTTCCTTTTCTTCTTTAATTTTCCGCAATTATATAACATTTATCGCTTATTCTCTATTTTTATCAAAATCAAGAAGTCAGGTATATGAAACGAGGCGAACCACAATCTCTGTATTCCCTACGCAAACACGATCAGAAGGAAAGACATATGTTTGAGCGGCGTAATATATACATAGTTCCCGCACGGGCACATCGTCCTACAACATATTAACAGCTTAGCCGGTAAGCCTTTTATATTACATTTTTCCCTCTATGGGGTCTCCTAATCCAATGGGGGTAGCTGGCCGCCCTATAATACGTCGACGCACATAGCGAATTCGAGCGGAATCGAAGTTTAACCTCGTACGCCTCGTATCGAGGAACCGCAACTCCTAAGGATCCCCCCTAAATTGCTGCCGAAATGAGACAATTTATTCCCAGTAATATTTATTCCCAGCTATCCGTTTATATTTCGAACGTGTTTCGAACGTGTTGAAGAGAAATCGTTGCGGAAATCCCAATCGATCTCACGAGAAGATTTTAAATTATTTAATCGAAATTCACGGACAGAAATTATTATCATTATCATTATTATTGTTATTATTATTATACGAACCATTCGAACCCCTGCATGATTCTGCGCTGTTTTTCCAGGCGCAGTCGTTTCCTCCGACTTGACTTTGCGATGAACGTTTCACACCCCGTAGCCCCAATTAACTGGAATGACTGACCCGTCTTGCGACGTGGCGAATCTATTGACCCCCGATCGCTTCTGAAAATCGGTGGACAAACGTGGACGTAACTTTGCCGGGTTGGCGGGTGTTTGCAGGGCGCGCCCTGGCCGGGGTCGGCCCATTGTTTGCCCCGTGGAACGCACGCAACGCGGAATCATCCCTCGACGCGTGACTTACACGGCTGCAAAGCCAAACAGAGCCGGATGGATCGCGTACGAATACTTGGCGGGAGATTCGCGCGACGATCCGTGAACCCGATCTTGTTCAACGATCCTTAACCTAGCAGGAAAATCAGATTCCTGGATCGAGGAAGGGCAAACGATGGAAATTTCTCTTTTAAAGGGTTTCAATGATTTAAAACGAATCTTTGCCTCGATTCTTCCTCTTTTACGGATTCTTTTGCGCATTGCGTGGACTTGACCGACTCGTCGAGATTTATCTTGTCGGGATGGAGGAGATTTCGGTGACGATTTGCGATCAACAGCGATGAAAATGCGGAGCATTCGTGCATCGGCGTGCGCAGCAGCAGTGAAGAATTCGAAGATACGAGAGGTTGGTAATAAATCTTTAGCGGGGGACTTAAGTTCCCGAGTAAATCTTGCCACGTTTTAGCAGTAAGTCCAGAGCTCACCGCGGAAAGGGATCAAGAATACCGACTTGGCGGATAACAGCTTGCACGGTCTCGGCGGCTGCGTAGTCCAGGAAAGGTGGTAAATCCACTTGTGACGAGTTTAAAATCGACTCCATCGCCCATACTGATGTGTCTCGCCCTTAATCCACCCCCATCGAGGCACGCAATCCGCGTGCTTCTGAAGGAAAGAGCGGAAACGCAACTCGTTAACTCGTTAATCTTCCAGAAAAACAACGATTTTTCGCCAAAGGAAAAGATGAAGGATAAAGGTCGATCTCCGTTTGTCGAATCAAAAAAGTGAAAAGGTGCTCGAGCAACGATATTTATCGAGATTGGCGAAAAGTTTGAATAGTTTCCTGTGTATTCGATTAGCCCGTATAATTGGAAAGTTCCGGTTATCATGGGTTAAAATTGGCTGATTATATTTTATAACAAATAGCCGGAACGAGTTTCAGCAGTAAATCACAGTCAAATA
Organism: Apis mellifera; assembly: GCF_003254395.2. Lineage (NCBI taxonomy): Eukaryota > Metazoa > Arthropoda > Insecta > Hymenoptera > Apidae > Apis > Apis mellifera. Next base: position 22,733,054 of record NC_037638.1, read on the forward strand.
AAACAAGATAATTCACATCGTTAAATTTGCATTAATATCGCGTTTCACAGCGATATTGCATACCACAACTAGATCAATAATCACGTCATTTAGAATGTAATAAATTGTTTTTCAATCGTGCGGAGATCAACCAATTAAACAATTATTTCGATCTCGGAATAGAGAGAATTCGAGGGTTCAAAAATGCTTGATGGAAATCCGTCTGGAACGTCGGGAACGTGATTATCGCGAAAGAAAATTGTCGGATAAAGAATTGCGAGGAGGCGGTGGGGAGGGGAGAAGGAGGATAAAGTTTGGAGGGACTAGAAGAGAGAACAACGTGATTTAGATATCGTCTTCTTGCGGTAATCAATTTCCATTAACGAAGCGTTGGCCCGGTTGGACGGAAAGAGAAAGGACCGGGGCGTGGGTGAGGGAAACGGAGAACGGTGAAATGGAGATAAAGAAAAACCGAGATGCGGGAGACAAATCTAAAGAGGCTATGCGGTAATCGAGTTCTACAAAATTTTATCCCAACGAAGATAAGGGATATTATTACCAAAACTATTTCTTTCCAGTTGTTCGAACAATAAAATTTTTAGAAACGAGAAAAAATAGATAGATTATTTGTAAATTTTTCTGATACGCATAATTTATGAAAAAAGAGGTAAAAAATTATTTTGAACCAAACAAATATCGCTTCTTCGATCGATGAAATGATAACGCGTTAACCTATTAGAAACGTCGTTGATAAAGTGGATCGTTTCTGAAAAAAGTTTCCACTTAATCTCTCCCGCGTTCTTTAGAGATAACAATAAACAAATCTGAAATAACGAGAGAGAAAGAGAGAGAGAGAGGGGCGTCCCCGATCCTTTCCAGGAAATAGTCCGCGAAGTCGAGAAAATTGAAAAACTTCCCGGTAAAATTGTCCCGCCACTAGAACTTGCATCGAACTTAACTGTCCCTCCCCGTAGCTCAATACATTCTAAAAACTAATTAAACTTTGGACATACGCAAGAAGAGGCTGTGGCCCGACCACAAGTTTCCGTCGAACGATTCTCAGGGGTGGATTAAGCAAGCCTTCGAGTTCTCGTTCGCAAAAATGCTTGCAGTTGAAGTGTTCTTCGATTGAAATAATCAACGCGTTTTCAATGATCTTAATTCTTACTTACGTAATTATTATTAAAGGTGAGAGAAGAGAGGAAAAAAAAAGTTATCGATAAGTTTTCGGCAACTTTTGAACATTCGATTACGAAGGGTTAATTGAAATCGCTTTCCCGTTCTTGTTCATTTTTTTAAACGAAAAATGAAAACAACAAACGGATAGACTTTCACGCGAATAATTGCGCGCATTTTATAAAGTATTATAATTAACACATCGCGCAACAACATACGTACGTTATAAAATACTTTGGTTAATCGAATCAATTTATACACCAGACCATAATCAACCTTAAACTCTCTCTCTCTCTCTCCCGAATAAAAACTTTCGAAACGCAAATGTATGATACTCGAAAGTTTCATGCGCGGTGTTCACGAGGACGGTGTTCACGATCGGTAAAACACGCTCTGTAAAAAAATCTTCTTAATGAAAATCTATAATATTCGACAAGTTTCCGCTGCGCGGATTCACAGCCGCGCGTATAAACAAAATCGTTCATTCGGTCAATTTATCATTTTTCCCTTAAACAACAATCCACTGGATCAACGATCCGGCCACTCAATTAAATCTATACAAAATTCGCAATCGACGCGAGGATAGGATCAAACGCGAAAATTCAAATGGATAGGATCCCCCTTGCCATCCCCCTCTCGGGAGCAAAGGGCGCAAGAGGCGAAGCCGGCCTCGGATTCCTCGGACGGACTTGGAGGAATAGACTTGGAGGAGGAGAAGATCCGGCGTAAAAGCGCGGTGGACCCGCGTTCCGCGTGCCCCCGCCAGATTTCGCCCCGGGGCAATTAAGCAAAAGCCCGGCCCCGTCGAGTGGGAAAATATTTGCAGAAACGTGGCATCGCCGTTTGGAAACTCGTTGCCAGCCGTAACTGGAATGTGAGATATGGCTGGAACTCGATCGACGTCCAAATGAAGCACGCTAGAGAATCGGCAAGTGCCTGGTCGGATATTATAGACCTGTGAACGAGGCAGAGAGGGGTGGTTTCCGCGTTAAATTGAAACGCTCGAAGGTAACGTCTAATGAAAGCATACGCGCGGAGCTAATATCCACCCCACTAGAATGTAATAATTTCGGAATGGTACTTGAGAGAGAGGCCGGGTACTTCTCTCTGCAACAAAGGTTTAAGCACGCGTGCAGCTATTTGAAATCGCGCGCTCTCGTCGTACGCCAGAATCGTACGCTCTCGCGACTTACGCGCGCACGCACGCACGCACGTACGTGGATATAGGTGGATTTATTAAAAACTACACTCGCACCAATCCGTAACCGTTCTCGAACGCGTTGATTTCGTTAACGGGCGAGCCTTGGCGGCGCGAAACATCGGATAGAAAAATCAAAATTTCCACCTCGATCCGATACATCGCTCGGCACAGGCGGTAATTGCGTTTATCGTCGAGCTTCCGGAGTACCGCCTTCGTTTCCCTTCCCCGCTTTTTTCGGACAGATTGAAATAAAATTTCGTAGCTGATCTACGAAATGATTTATGAAATTACAAATGTGTCTATCCCTCGATGATTTGTCTAAATGAAATTATTGCAAGAACTTTCATATATTTCGTTGAGATAGTTATAAACTCAAGACGTAACATTTGATCTCGGATAACGATACGATGATTATGCTAACGTAATTTGTTTTTTAATAGCAAATTTAAAATTTGGCAAAGGGATAAACGAAAAATTGTTCCGAATAATAACGAGTTAGAAAGGATATCTGGTATTGAACGAGGGAGGAGGGGAGAAGTTACAGGAAAATCGAACGAGTATTTTCCGAGTTGAAAAAAAGAGGAAAAAAAGGGAAAAAAACGCGTAACAAGCAGTCTTTCGAGTTGCGCGTGACGATAATATAATCGGGCATCGGTTTCATGAAAATCTATCGGGCGAAAGCTTTCGGCAATCAACTGTAATCGTGTATAGGCGGGCAGGCATTTCGGAAAGCCGGCGTTGAAAAGAGTTTTCAAGAGTTCCAGCTGGAGAAGTACACGCGTAGAATGAATTTCGTTGGAGGACCATTTCACCGCGATTGTGTACGTGTACAGGTATGCTCCTTGGCTATGTGTATGCTATCTGTATGTGCGTGTGTGTGTGTATACATAGATGTGCGCGCGCGTTCGCACTCTCGTCCGAGGCACGGTGTTAAAGGGTGGGGGTACGAGAGCATGTGGGTGCTGTAAGCACAAATTGCCACAAATTGGAGAAAATTGAATGAAGCTTACGGCTTAACGAAGGCACTAAATCCTTGTGGAACGACCTATCTCAACATGCAGCCCATTTTCATGATAAGTGAGCAGATGTCGTGCGCGTTTAAAACACTCCATTGACAAATCGCGATTACACCTCTTCGATTCCTCCAAGATCTCTCCGAGAGCGTGCCGATCGTTCTGCCACGAAAATGTAATTCGATCCCCCCTTTCCACCCCCATTTGACGACGATACGCGATGATACGTGTAATTAAAATTGCATCGCTCGTTGCTTGTTTCACGACGCGCCGTTTACCGACATGTTCGATCCCACCGTTCAAATATTAAACGGAGACGCTATTTCGCGAATAATAACACATTCGTTCCACTTCTCCCATGTACCACGTTTCTCCATCAATTACGTCTTTTGGTAAAGACGGAACATAGTCAGACCGATATTACACCCGATTCAAGAAAGGAACCGGTTACGGTTTAAAGCGATCGATGCGTGGACACTGGTGATTATTACACTCGGCCTCCAATAACGGAAGCGCTAATATTTTAAAATGACCATCAACGAGAGACGAAGCGTTGAATCGCCGCCCGGATCGAATCGAATCCGAAAAGTGGGCGATAACATTTGAAAATCACTGGAGCAACATGTCTTCGAACATATTCGAACCCCCGATACAAACTTTCTTCCCTTCGTTCCCTTCGGTCGAAGAGAGGGCTCGCTTTTATCGAGGTGGATAACTCGTCCCGATCGTTAAACACGTTCGAGTTCGCGGGACGATCGAAATGGTGGGAGGAGGGGTGTAGGAGGAGGATGGAACCGGGGGGAGGATGACAGGAACGAGGGTGAAAGAGGAAGGAGGAAGAGATAGACGCGGAACAGTTGCCTATTTGTAGGGAACAGGAGACACTGACGAGAGAGCCGGGGAGGCGTGCTAGACGTGGAATATGTCTGGCGTATGTGGAGAACCTCGTACACTCCCTCGGGATTGTTATGGGGGCATTCCGGCTTCTGGTATGTAATATCAGAAATTCCTGTCTACCTGTGTGTCGCCTGTTGCCCGTGCACGTTGTTCCAATTCGAACAGGCGGGGCAGGCACACGGTGGTGCGTCGCGAAAGTGGTATTACTTCTACAGGCGTGCAGGCCCAAGAGGGTGAGCCTCCACGCACTCGCCCTCTGATTCGTCCAATATTTCGAGGACGGAACTATACGACGGGGAAAAATTAACTAGACAGAGGGGCCGGAAGTGGACAGAGATTTCGTTTGGCGGAATAAATCCGTCCGTAAAACAGGCAGTTTCTTTTTTATTTCTAATTTCACCGTTTCACCGTTTATTTCAAACATGCTTGTGGGCGAGGATGACTTTGAAAGAAAGAAAGGGAAAACTGATAATATTTGAAATATTTTTTTTCGAAATATAATATCAAGTTGTAAGTTGCAATTATCGTTTTTAAAGTTTGATCGAATCATTATCTTGGAATGTAAATAAAAAATATAGGAGAAGTTCCGGAAAACGGAATTCGCGTTACACGTAGAACGGACCTCGGTCTCGCAACGCGAAAGGGTAGTTTTAGCCAGAGGCATCGGTTGTCTGCATTCGACATATTGTCAATTTGCCGCTGCTCGTCTCGCCTGTTTAAAATCGATCGCGTACAGGCATATATGCCTCTGTGTGTTTCCACCGCCCAAGTGTTTCGTTGCCATTGTTGCCGTTCGTCTCTCTCTTAATATATATCGTTTCGAAGAAAAAGCGAAAAAGGAAAAGACAAAAAAAAGAAAAGAAAAAAAAAAAGAAAAGAAACAAAAAAAAAATACGAGCGATTCTTACTCGAATCTTAATCTCCGAAAATTAAAACCGATCCGAAATTAAGTTACTCCGATTTTCGATTCGAGCTGGAAAATTAGTTCGAAAGATTCTAGATCGAAACACCGCGTTGTAATGATTATCTTTTTAACAATTTAACAATTTCGAATTTTCCCGCTAAAAGTGCATTGAACTCGGTTAATCGAGTTGTTGGAGTACGATCGTAACGATAATTAAACATTAATTAAGTAGTCGCAAAAAGTGGATGCAGCCGGTCGTGGCCAAAGATAAAAATTACAAACGGGGAATATTTGAAATACGGTTGCATTGCAGCCGGAGGATTCCTGCGGTGCGCGTACGAATCGTGCCGTGCATTCTCTGGTTATGTTTGTTTCATTAAACCGGAGAATTCCAACGTATTTTTGGAAGCATAGGAACCGGGCGAAACCGCTGGTTACACCATTTTCCACGTCGTGTGGAGCGTTCATTCGGCCGAGCATATATATCGCCACGCGACGCACTTCAAAATTTCTCGCCGCCATTCCCTCGCTCCATTCGATGATCGAATACTACGCGCCGACCACGTTAATTATCTTTAATACGATTATCCGTGTATTTGCATACTCTGACCCGAATATTTCCGTTTAAAGATCGAGGATAAATTGGCAAGATACACGGTCAAACTTCTTGACGCGTGGAAGATTTCGAAAAATCGGGCGTTATATATATATACATAATTTTAGCGTCTAATTTCCGTGCGTAGAGGTCCGCCGTCGAAGAGCCGCTTTGAAAGCAGTACGTCTCGAATATTAACTCCACTGTAACTCCGTTGTAAATTATTTTCATATTAATGCAAGAATGCCGAACAGTCGAACGATGGAAGCGTTCTCCCATGTTTATTAAATTTCTTTGACATCCGCGCCCCTTCTGGAAGGCAATATGGATTCTTGGTATCTACGCGTGGCATTTCTGCAAAATTTCCTTTCTCCTTTAAGAGATCGAAATTTTTCTTCCGCCAAATTCTTTTTCTCTTCCTTTTCCTCCGGCCCTGAAAGGCCCCGTTGCTTTTTCGTAACAATTGTTTTTCGAAAATTCAAAAAACCGTGTCGATAAGTCTATACAACAGCGGCAACAACAGGGGCAACGACGATTAACCGCATCGTTTCCGTGATAAAAACGAATTTCGGTTATTTGTCGACACGTAGTATTTCAACGTTTATTACGAACTTATTTCCACGGTGAAATAACCGTTCCCGGTGACGCATGCCGCTGGACAAGTATGAATTTTCGCTTCGACGTTCGGGAAATAAAGCGTTCCAACGTTTTTCTTTTCCTCTATCACTCTTTTTTCCTTTTTTCCCCGGCTAACGTTTTCAACAAACCGTACAATTGAATATTTTTAATCGCGCAAATAAGATAAAAGTAACAAAGTATATCCAAAGTGTAAATGCGAAATAAAGAAAAAACGAATTTTACTTATTAAATTCCGCGTCTATGAATTTCTTTCGTCTCAGTTATTTATTCCTTTTTATCTTGAATAATTATTTTACAACGAATGTAAACCATCTATTTTCATGTTTTCATAATAAATATCTAATAAAAATCCATTACCTACAAATTCATAGAATAATAATCATGTAAGAAAATACTGATAATCATAAGTAAATTTACCCGATGAATCAAAAAAAATTACCAATTCCATAAATGATGATAACGATATAATTCATTCGAAGAAATATTCACGGATATATATACATATACATATATATATATATATATATATATATATATATATATAGATCATATCGTGTCACACTATACCAGGAAGATGTGCGAGGATGCTAATTAATAACTTAAACGTACGGCGACGAAGTAGCACCAGACAACAATGATCCGGCACACACGTATCCGGAGTCAATCCACTTATAATCATTTCCACGTGTGATTACGTCACGTTGCGCGTAACAGTATCCCTAAGATATTTTCCCAAAATACGATTCACCGAACGATTCTCTCGATCCGACGATTCCCAAAACGTTATGCGATAAATATCCCCTTCCTCGTATGGGCGCGTTGGACAAAGGTAGGAAAAATTGGTCGACCGTTCAAATTCGGGAAATATCAGAATATCAATCCAGGGAACAAGCTTACGTCGATAGGTAAGCGAAGTTGATCTCTGGCATATCGTTGATGGGTGACGTTCCACGGCCGAGTTCCGTCTTCGCTCGACATCCGCCACCTTATAAAAAGGGTAGCTATTGAATTAAAAGGACGTAGCGAATAAAGCGGCCGGGCTACGCGTATACCCAGGCCAAAGAGGGAAGAAGCACGAGAGAGAGAGAGAGGGAGGGAGAGAGAGAGGGAGGGAAGAGGGAAAGGGATGAAATACGCTGTGGTGGGGAGGATGGGTGCCGGTGTGGCGAAACGAGGATAGAGGAAACGTGGAAAAAAAGTTGGAGGAAACGAGAAGGAATCCTCTTCTCTTCTTCTCGTCCCGTCTGACCCCCCGAGCGCACCCCTGCAACCCCCTGCATCCACCGGACGCCGTGCTTACCAGCCATAAAAATAAAATTTCAATAAATCTCCGGCAGAGGGTGAGCTAGTGGGGCATCCAGAGGGCGGGCTACTCGCTCATTGGAGCTGCGTCTGTAGCGGTTACCGCCTACCGCAAAACAGAGACAGCTAGACTACAGTAACCTGGATAGAGTTTACCTCGGATATGGACAGCCCCGCCAACCACCGTAGTCCGTGAGCAAAACTCTGCCACTACCGCTTCTCGATTTCCTTCCGTCGTTTTTTTTTTCCTTTTTCTTTTTCCTCTTTTTTTTTCCTCCTTCCTTCGCCCCCCTTCCCTTCTTCACGAGTCGAAGTACACCGTTCCTTCTTACTTTCCTTCCCCGTCTTCTTCTTCTTTCCTCTTCTCGGACATTCTTTTATCCTTTCTTGCTTCTCCTATTTTCTTCCTTCCCTCTGCCTTTCGCCCTGCCAATCTGTGTCCATCGGTTCTCCGCGTGCCGTAAAGTGCTACCGGAAGTGCGCCGATTTTATTATAGATTCGCTTCACTAACTCGTCGACCGATCTTTACAAAAAAAAAAAAAGGAAGGACGATTCTGCAACAAGACTTCGACGATGCTACTATTCACATCTTCTTGCAATATTATATTTTTAGGTAACCGATTTATCGACGAATCAGCAGAAATTTCTTCTAATCCCAATCACGTATTCCTAATCTCATCGATACAGATAATCATTATTACTTCTATTTTCGTCACAAATCCACCCCTTCTCTTCTTAAAATTCACTTTCGCAAATCATCTTGCTCATCGTCCCTCGTCGAAAAACCAGGGGAAGAGAAAAAAAACTCGGTGAACCTCGAACTCGTCCAAAGGTATATCGTTTCCAGGTTTCCGTTTCAGCTAGCTACGTTCCTGGCGGCGGCGGCGAGTCTGAAGCACGGGAGCGATTTAATATCACGCCCACAGGCCAGGCGCGGGAGTGAGAACGGGCTGGCGCGTGCAATGGGGGAGAAGAAGAGGCGCGCAAGAGGGTGTTTCGCGCGACAGAGAGGGAGACATTCGCGGCTGTCCTCGGCGGTGGGGGAGCTCGGATATGGCAGCTAGGCAGTCCGCTGTTTGCCTTGCTGGGGCACGGGCCGTTCCTCGAGCAAGTGTCTTGTCTGTCGTGTCTTTGTATCGCTGCTTATTGTCGCGCCATATTCACGATAAACTCGCTACACGCGATACCTTTCGCGGGGTGCACGGTAACGGGGAGGGTGGCTCGCGGTGACACGCGGATTTTCGGTAACCGCGCATTAACTGTGTCGGGGGTTGCATACCCCGGGAACGGCATGCTCAACAACATCTCCGCCGGCGGTTCGGTACACGGTATTTCCGGTAAGTAAGGGGTGAGAAGGTGCGACAATCTTTCGCCTCCCCGATGGATGGATCCCGTGTGCTTTATTTGTCGAAATATCTTGAAGGGATTTTTACGTCGTGGCGTCTTCGAGGGTGGTCGTAGGGTGGGTTTCGTGGTGTTTCGCAATTTTCCACTATGGATGATGTTATATGGAAGGTTTGTCGCGATTAATCTTGTCGCTCGTTTATTCTGTGGTTGGTTTGATTGTGAAAAGTGGAGAAGAACGTTTTTTTGTGCTGTGCAAGCGGTTCATACTGGTACATGGTAATCTTTTCATATTTTTGGCTCTTGGGTAAAGGTATCATGATATTTTGGTTTTTGTACGTTTTTTTTTTTTCTGTAGTGATTAATCGTAGGATAACGTTTAAATTTTATTATAAAAAATCGGAGGATCGTAGAATTTATTGCAAATTCTTTTCAACTCACTGTAACAACGTAGATACAACGTTGATAAAGAGATTTTCTTTTATTTTATTTGAATATTTAAAATTGGAATATTTATTCCGATATTTAAAATTAATTGAATGAGCGTTAAGGTATATAGTATCTTTATTTTATTAAAACGTTAAGGGATTATTAAATTTATTTTAGAGTTCTATGGCAAATAATGAACTTTTGCGTTTTTTCTTGTTATTCCAATAATATGATTTCTATCGTTTATTGAATCGTAACTCGTTCGCAAAAATTTTGATATAATTTACAAAATATTCTTTTATAAAAATAACTCTTTTAAAAAATATTACACATTTTACGTTAAGAAATCGTTGATATTAAAGCTTTATAACTGTCTGTTATTTTTTCTTGCATAAAAATTATTTTTTATTAATATTTAAAGAGTAACATTAGTTGAAAACATGAAAATGTCAAAGTTAATATGGTCATTTACGTTTAAAAGGTTGTTAATTATGAAAGAACTATTCATACGGTACTAACTAAAAATCTGTTAAAAAAATAAACATTTCTCTGCTTCTGATAGCGAGTATCCTGAAACGCGCAATTGTTTTCACAGTTAAGCAATTATACTTTTGAATTATATTTTATTCGTTACTTTCTTTCGCGATAGACTATAAAATACTTATAAACTTTATGGACGATAATGTATTCATTTCATTTTTTTTATCTCGAAATTTCATGGTACGCTCGACAAAACTCTATCCGTCGGACATGTTTCTTCACTTATATACTTTTGCCTACCGCGCATTTATTTTGATCTTATAAAATTTATTCTTATTCGAATATTTTAAAAAAACGATAAATAATCGATTAATAATTGATCAATAGCTACAAAATTTTTTCTATTTCATTTTATTTATATCCCATTTAAAAGTAAAATAAATGGATGCTATGTAATATATTAAACAATTCTGTTCGGACGCAAACATCTCAAATATAAAATAAAAATTCTAGAATACAAATAAAATAAAAAAAAAATCAATATCGTTCTGAAATATAAGTGAAAAAACACTCTTCGATATTCCATTCCGTATTCGACCGTTTCAACATCAGTCAATGTCTATAGGTATATTTTTTTTATATAAAAACCTTCAAAATTTAAAAAAAAACAAACAAATCTAAAGGCAGGAAATATTTCCAAAATAGAAAGCCATTCCCATTCATCCCCATCATGCGGAATCATGCGGAAATTTTATGTCGCGGCCAGTTTTCCCTGTCAAAAGTCACGGGTACGCAAGCAAAATAGAAAGGAAAAGTTAGTGGAACGATAAAAAGAAAAACTTTGGCCCGATAACACGTGGCGGACGCTTGTTCCCGCCCAAGGAAACCGCTTCTCGAGTTTGATGACCTTAATTACTTCAACGCTGATTACATTAGGCGAGAAGTTAAGGAACGATTTAGAGTTGGGACTAGTAGTAGAAACCGAGCAAAAGCGCGACGTGTCAGTTCAATTAAAGAACAATTAACCATCGATTTTTGTCGCTATGCACAATTCTCTTTCATCCAGAATTTATTCTTTGACTTTTAGAAATTCTTCTTTTTTTCCTTCTTCTTCTTTTTTCCAACGCAAACACCGATCGTTCTTCAATCAATCTCGACTTACAACTTGCAAAAATATTTTTTCTTACAATTCCTTCTCGAGGATCGTAACACGGTTTCACATGTAATTTTGCGACGAATTAATTTACGACGAAGGAAAGTGGACGATTCTAACTTCATTGAAATTCAATTTTAATTTAATTTGACAATAATTCGACGCAATATCAACGCATTGAGACAATGCACCGTTTACGACTCTTGACCTTTGAACGTACGTGTGTGTCGACCCGTTTCCGGAATTCGATAATACGAATTATGAATTTATTAATCAGACGTTTGCAATCCGATTACTATCGATCTCGTCTCACTTTTTAAAACATGTCGTTTCTATGTCGATCCTATCCTATGTCAACAACGCGATACCGAGTTCAACGACTTTTTGCCAATAAGAAGACAAAAGAGAGAAATAAAAGAGAGAGAAAGAGGGAAAAAGAGCAAAATATAAAAAGGAAATAACCACAAGTGGATTCGTCGTCTTAAGGACAATCCTTTTAATTCGATTAAATAATCCGATAATCCGAACAGGTATAGGATAGGATTAAACAATGATTCTTGGCGTTAATGAGAGGCAAACGTTGTTGCGAAGCAAACAAAAGGTTAGTAGCACTAATCCTCGAGCGGTGCGTTCGCACTAATCATACCTTGTTTGCCAATTTTTATCAAAACACGGGCAAGCAATTAAGCGAATTGAATTTGCTAGCTCTCGTATTAATTTAATATTTATTTGTCCATCTTTGTCTCTCGTTTTAATACCCTTTTAAATTTAAAAGGATCGAAACTCGCGTTTATGATACTACATGTCAAAGGACGAACAGTTTCCGACTTTTGCCGTTATACATACTGTGCCGTTCTTTATATAAAATACGCTTTTTTTTTTTTTTTTTTTTTTTTTTCACCAATTTAAATTGATCTTGATCGAGACGAATTAAATTACACGGGTCATGGCGCGGATCACATAGTGACAATTCAATTCAACGCGCTCTTTTTTAGTGGAAGCTTCGCAACTGCGTGACAAAAATTGTTGGAAAATTCATGGAAGAATCCAGTATCGGCGTTCTCTCTTTCTCCCGTTCTTTTTACCCCTCTCCCTCCTTCTCCCTCTCTCTCTCCGTGTCGTCTCTTTTCCTCTCTTCGCCCCTCTTTTCGCAGAAACAAAAAAAACCACGATGAAGAGATCAAAGGAGCCTACCGAATTTTAGACGGGCGAGGCAGGCTTGCTCATAAATACCAGGTCTTGCCCGGTAAAATCGAAATAAAATCATCAACGCCCATAAAAGTAAAACGAAAATAAAGACCAGTCATAAAGTTTCATTCATACCAAGTTTCCATTGAGTAAACGGTTGTTTGCACGTTGGTGGTCGTCGCCAAGCAGTCCTTTCGTCCAAGTAACCGCACTCTTCGAAAAGATATCTCTCTTTCTTTCTCTCTCTGTCAGGTGCTTTTATGATCTTTTTCGATTCCATTATAATCGTGGATCAATCTTCTTCTTATCCCCTGATTCTTCTATTATTTCACGTTTGTCCATGCGATTTTCCGCGGACGAGAGATCTAATTTTCGAATCGTTTCGAATTGTCATTATTTGGTTTCGTCATTTCTTTTTTCCCCTCCTCTCCCTTCCTCTGGAGAATATCGGAGAATCGGTCGGTCGAAAATAGTTGGACGAAAAAACGGGAACAAAAAAATAATGGAAACAGAATTTCGGAGATTCACACACGGCGCTATCATGAATAATGCCCCGCGACGGGGCAAGAAGAAACTTCCAAAATTATCGCGGGCGATTCATGGTGGATTTCCGGCGACAGTCGATATATTCATCGGGGTATAGCTACAAATTATATTAACGTGTGCACGAACATGTAGCGAGTATCGGTGTAGCGACGAAAACGATTGGATTTTCAGCCAGGCGTTTGCATAACTTAGCAAAAAGCGGCGACGATGTTCGATTTCTCGCGGAAATATGCCGCGTCGAAATTTTCCAACTATTTTCCACACAGAGCTTTCGACGTCGTTCAAATTCCAGACTATTAACGTTATTATGCATGTGCGGTTGCATTAAGCATTTCGGATAGATACGCGCGGATCCAAACTCAACGGAATGAATCACTATTAGCAGACCGGATTATAAAATATCGATGCAAAACTGCCGCCGGGACCGGTCACCATGTTTATGAAACCAATAAAATTCCTTCGTTACTATATTATCGTTCCGTTCTAAACGGGTGTGACTTCATAACGCTCGTGATGTACGATCCGACGATTAACGATCTCTCTCCGAGATATCGAGAGAAATATACCGATTCGACTCGATCACTCCGCCAAATAAAATACATTTGCATATTCGTTACATCACGTGAATTTTTCCGATTAATTTCCCGATTTTACTCATCGCTTGCTTGCTTGATCTTGCTTGAATATCATCGCCCTCGAATTTGAATTCGATCCACTTGACGAATCCTCCGATTTCCGATTCGAGGATGGGTTTGTTCGAATAGCGCCGGTTCGAAAAAAATCCCTAGATCTTGCGATGGTTGGAGACTGGTAACTGGAAACTAGTTTAGTCGATTACGTAAGCAAATTTGACAAAGCGCAACGACGCGCGATGGCCGCGCGATCGTCCATCGTGTTCCCCGTCGTCTCGGCCGTTTCACTCCGTTCTCCTCCTACGCATTCTAGAAATTTTCTACGACCACGTAGCCGTGAGTGTAGCTGCGCGCGCGGACGCGCCAACACGTGTTCCTGCGTGCACGGCACGTGTGTGTGCGTGTGTGTATGTGTGCGTGCGTGTGTGTGTTTGCTCGCCTAGAAGCCGGAGGCCGGTGACGATTCTCGCACCTTCGTGCTAAGTGGTCCGTGCTCCCCTCACCATCGGCCACTCAGCTTCTGCTCCTATACAAATTTAAACTACATAGAGCAGAAAAGGGAGTGAGCGCGAGGAGGAGAAGGAGGAGGAGGAGGAGGAGGAGGAGGGGCCGGTGGCGGGCGCGGGGCTAACAGAAAACTGTAATGGCTCGTTTTTTTTTCGCGTTTCGCGTTCGCAGGAGCGAAGGATCTTCATGCACAGGACCTGAAGAGGCACGAGAAGTTGGACGGCGTGCTGGGAGTGAATTTGGGGACCGGATTGTCTGCCGGCGGTGGCCTCACGCTACACCAGGAATTAATCATGACCATGCCTGGCACGGGTAAGCGTTTTACCGTGTTCCAACGCTTTTTTCACTGCCGAGCCTCGTCTTTCTCTAGTTGCCCTAGACCCGATGATACCGTTTCGCTGTAGAATAAATTTCTAAATTTCGCGAAAGATGCAATCATCTGGTGTAAGGGATCGCGTAAAAGATTAAACGGAAAGTAGGGAAATTGCGACAAGTAAATTGAAATTAATTAATTGATTATTAGTTGTCTCTGTTTATCGAGAAATAAATCGTCGTTGCAGGGAACGCGGCAGCGATCGGGCAAGGCGATGACAAGCCTGCCAAGCAGAAACGGCACCGAACGAGGTTCACACCGGCCCAATTGAACGAGCTCGAAAGGTGTTTCAATCGGACCCACTATCCGGACATCTTCCTCAGGGAGGAGATAGCCGTGAAAATCGGCCTCACGGAAAGTCGAGTCCAAGTAAGTCCTGTTTCTCGTTCCAATAATCCTCTTAATCCTTGACAAGGGATCCTCTCACAACGCGCAATGTGTTTCGAATCGTATGAATTTCATCTTTGATCAAATCCTCTTTGACAATTCTGACATAATTTGTCACAATAATGGATTAAACGGGATGAAATTCTCTTCCAACAACAATTCCACGCGATGTTTCGAACCAGAAATGCTCAAGTCCGTTGTTTGGACAACAAGAGTCACGTTTAATAGGCATAACTAGGTATGGTACCGCCTAGTGTCTCGAAATCAATTTCGCCGGCCTACCGCGGCTTTTCGGATTAAAGTGAAACTTGGAGTAGCGTTAAGCCTTCACCCTACGGGGTCTCGAATTTTGGTGGGCTCCGGACCAACCGCAAAACTTTCTGGAAACTTTCCCTTACCCGTGTACGTCAAAATTCAAAGATCACGGAAACAACATCTTTCGAATTTTCAGTATCATTCTCAAATATCCTCCAATCAATAGTAACATATCTCAGAATATGTACAAATAGATGGAATCCTATTTTGTGAAAATTATCAATCGCGATATCGAATTAATGGGAAATTGGACGAAACGTTGGAAAGAAAAGAAGCATTTCGTGGAAACGTTTCATTCCGTTATCGAAGAACGAAAGAAAATTCGGCGCGTCGTTTGGAAAAACGGAAATTGATAAAATTGATATTGGAATTGTTGGGGAGGTTGGCTCGCGCTCTTTCTTCCCGCGGCCATCAACCGGGCGGAGCTTTTTTAAGTCTCCGGGGCACGTCTAGAAAAACGAAGCTAATAGAAATTCATGAAAATTTTATTCGCAACTCGGAAGCGTCAGTCAAGCCGGGCATCGTGCCGCATATCAAACAGTTTTCGCTCGTCTTTTTCTCCCGTCGTCGACACACACGTGGACGCCGCGTTTCCACTGGATATTCCCTATATTCTTCATACACACGTGGACAGTTATGAGAAAAATTCGCCAACGTTACCAACGTTAATCTTCGCGCTTCTCTGACAATCTGATTGACCTGCTCCAAATATATAATATCGACTCGCCCTTTCAAATTCACGAACCGACTTTTACGCTTACTTTCACCAGTTTTCCCTCATTTTTCTCTCTCCTCCCGTCAAACCTCCTTCATCCCCCTCGATCCAACCCCCTCGATAGCGTGCAATTTTTTTCGCTTCTTCGCTTCCCTACCTCTCCTTTATATATATATATATATTCCTCGTCATCCCTTCACTCGAGAAACGTCACGACGCTTTCAAGCGTAACGTTCGTCTTCCATCCTCGAATCCACGGGACTCGAACATCGAGCATAATTATTAAAGAACGAAGGAAATCACTAAACGAATCATGGAGGGGGGAGAAACGTTCGTCGATGCGAACGAGAGACCTCTCTTCGAGAATATATATATATATATATACGAGACTTGGAAAAGTATCGTGGACGAACGGGAAAAGGACGAAGAGAGATGGAACGAGAGAAAGGGAGAGAGAAAGAGAGAGAGAGAGTTGGAATGGTCGGTGCTCGGGGTGGCTGGGCGCCTAATTGAAAGAGGTTTTCCGTGGGCGAGGGTAGACATCAGAGCGAACGAAGCGTTTCCAAGGAAACCTGGCGGCGGGCTCTCGTGTGGAGAGGGCCTCAGGCACCAATGGGGCTGCTAGGGAAAGGCGCCGGCGCCCAGCGTCGCTATACTATCGAGCGTCGCTATCAAAGATTTCTTGACTCGCCATGGCCGACCCCGCAGCTCAACATTTTTACGAGGGCTGGGCCATCCCCGTCCATGTATCGGACGGTACACCGCGTGCACACGTGGCTCCTGTGCACACCCTGTGCATCGCGAGATCAGCCTCGCACCGCTTTGCTCGCGTACGCTGATTCTATTCTCAGGCTTTATTAAAACGAATTTTTAGAGTTAAATCTCCGTTGCGATATTGAAACGACAAACTTTTTCGCCAACTTTTCCACGAATCTTACGAATAGATGGTATAACTATGGTATTCTATGTTCTTAAATATTTATTGGAAAGATTAATGCAAATGTTTGGGAATGGGAATTAATGATTAAGAAGAAAAAAGAAAAATTGTACAATCTCATAATTGACAAACGAAAATATTTTACGATTTGAATTGTCAAAAGTCCAAAATGGAATGCAAGAATTCCATTTCGTTGAACGAAAGAATTAGTTTTATTAGTTATAAAAACTATTAAAGAAGAAAAGGAAGAAAGAAGAAGGATGATAAATTAAACAATTCGCGGGAAATTCGCGAGGAACGCGCGATCTATTAAATTACGCGTGTTAAATTGGCGATAGCCAAGAATCGGCAAAAGAATACGCTTCGCTTGTAAAGTTTCGTTAAGAATTTTCCGCGCGAACAATCGAGACTTTTTAATCGGGCGAAAAGAATGGGAAGGTGGTTGCGTTGGCCAGGAGAACGGATCAGGAGAACGGTTGTTGTACGCGAGCTAAAAATTAACCAACGGCCAATTTTAATGCGATGATAGCGTGGAAGAGTGCCGCGGGAAGCATTTCTAATTACCAACAAAATACTTGAAATAGTGTAATGAAATATTACGATTTATCGATCTGTTGTAATTTATTACTACTTGAAAAGAGATGTAATTGCCGCTCCGTCTCTAATTGCTGTTAATTAACAACTATTATATTGCTTGCACGATAACGTCGGAACTGCTTTACAATCAACAATTACTTCGATGCGGCATCACGTACCCAATCCCGGAATTATGCGCGCGAGGCATTCAATTACAGTTTAATGTAATAACGTTTTCAATTGTAGTACTCGTTTAACCCGTGACCATGATCAGACGCGGCCGCCCCGCGTCTCAGATACAATATCGGCGGATGCAATTTTTATCGCGGTAATCGGATATTTAATGAAAGTGGGGAGGGGGGGGCAGCCTCGTATGAAAATCCACCTCAATCAGCCGAAATAAAATAATCAAAAACCCGCTAACTTTATCGTTAAAAAATTCACGGCGCCCTTCCACTGACCTTTTCACTTGGTTTAATTAGTAGTAATGGATATAATGAATATCATATTAGACCAATTTTTATCATTTCGAATAAAATATAAATAACCTCTTTATTTATCCTTACTTACTCGCGCATATTTCATTTCTTTTTTTTTTTCTCCCCACACGCACGCTTATTTTATTTTCCTTCGTACGTTCGCTCTTCTTCTCGCGCACCGTTCCACACGACACGGATCACATATAGTTTGCTCTATTTTCCACGTTTCCACGTGAAAACGTAACGGGACCGGAAACAAAAGGGATGCGAAGGGATGGAAAAGAAAATGGCCATTTCTTCTTTATTCATTTCGCCCTTTCGTCAATTACCATCGTCGCGGCCGATTTATCACTCCCTCGATCCGCCAAGTATTATTCGAAATAATAAAATTGTCGGCCGTTAGCGTGTGCCGATCCGTGTAGCGGAAAAAAAAAAAGAGAGAGAGGGAAAAAAGAAAAAAAAGAAAAAAAAAATGTCGCATCGCCAACAAAAGTTGGACGATATTCGAAAATTATTCGTGGCAAAACGCCGATTCGACGGCCATAAATAATTTCGCGGTGCTCGTGGATGCGCGAAAAAAATACCATCCACCGGGAACGTCCAAGGGCTTTTTTTTTTTTTCATCCCTTCTCGAAACCTCCCCTGATTCGCGACCAGGGGTCAATGGCTCTCTCTTTTTTTTTTGCACGCTCTCTCTCGCGCGCGCGCGCGCGCATTTTCGCGTGATAGGGCTCACGTTTCGATGCCCAATTTTAGAAAGGTGTGCACAAACGCTTCGTTCCTTACCGTCAATCATATCTAGAATATTAATTAACCGATCTCGATGGTTCAAATAAAGCTCAATCATCCGCCGTTCCACCGACGAACGTATGTCCACCACGTGTGGTGTGGTGTGATCGTGTGTGATACACGCGCGCGTGCGCGCGCGCGCACGTATGCCCACATTCAGACAAAAAGCTTTTTTCAGCCGGACATTTATCGCGAAGCCGACAGTCTATTTTCGGGGACACGTATTGGCGCTTTACGGTTTTAATTACGCGTATTTTAATCCGCCCAGGAGACATTTTCTGTTTCCAGAGCGGCCGCCGCGGAACGAGCTTTATTAGACCTGCACATAGCCGATTTAAATTTAATCATAATGAAGAGGCGATTAAAATTGCAATCGTCCACGGAATAGAACCCATAGCGGCGAGCAGTTAACGTCTGCTAACAGGCATTTAACTTAACTGCCTCAGGTAACTGCCCGTTTCTAGGCTGAAGGGTCCTTTCGATTACTACTGCTCGGAAATTTTATGGGGGCACGATCTTCCGTCGATGGCCGCCGATCCGTACGCGAAAGCTTCGTACGCAGAGTGCGAAGAGTAAAGGAAAAAAAAAAATAAAAAAGAAAGGAGGGAAAAGAAAAAGGGAAAAGGGGCGAAACAATCGCGATGTCACGAAACAACCCCCGATCGCTCGTTTTCTCGCCCTTTCTCGCTTCGTCCGCAACTTTCTCGTCGCGCGAGTCGAGAACGTATTTGTATTTAAACGACGATAGGGGATAGATGCAATCTCGAATGAAAAGGAAACGACGCTCGAGTTTACGGACCGGATTTTACGATTTACGAACGCATGATAACGATTGCGTTACGAGATCTTAGAAGATTGTTTCTTCCTTTGATTGATTCTTCCGCTCTTAGAAATCTCTTGTTCGAGCAAAGCTTTCCAAGCGTTCGAATTTTCAAAGAATTTTTAACTTTTCTCTCTCGTTAGATGTATACTCTTAATTGCGTTCGAATAATTTGTATATAATTTGTTCGCGTACGTTCGATCATCGTGGAAAAGCGAATATCGTGGAATATCGGGGAATTACTCCACCAGAGCTTCCTCTCCCATTCATTTCGGGGAATGATCGAAGTTTGAATCTATGTGTACTTTCGCTAAAAGTCACATATGCCGTTCCGAGAGACGGTCGGTCCGCGGTGGCGGATGTTGGATATTGCTTTCAAAGTATCCCACGGGAGGAGACGAATGGCGGTGTCATTCGACCATCCTTTGGGACAAACAAGTGACGGCACCGGGGGTAAATGCAGTTCGTTATTGTCTTGTCCTGAGAAATGGGAAATGGTTTCAACGTATATATATATATACATCCTTACGAAGAATCGAAAAGCTCGCTTCAGATTGAACTTTCTTCTCCGATTCGATTATTAACGAAACTTATCCCCTATTAATTCCTAGCTCGAACAGAGAAATCCATCTCGACGAATGAGAATTTTCAATCACTACATTCGATTAATTTCGCTTGACACGTGTTGGAGAAAGAGAAAAAAAAAAAAAAAAAAAAAAAAGGATTGCCGGGAGGGGAGAAAAAAAATCGGCAAAAAAGCCAATATGGAATTATGACCTCGCATTGTCGGGCATTGAATCGAGTATCGAAAGCCGGCTATGATCGATATGCAATTTCCATCTGCAAAATTTCCGCCCGTAAACTATCACTGATCATTTACGTGGATGCGTCCACCGTATAACCAGACACGTGTACGCGGCAATCGAGTGTTTTACGATGGCGCATCGAACACGCGCGCGTCAAGTTTCGCCGCAACGCGAATCACTCTCGATCACGGTTCTGTCCCGTGTTAAATCACTGCCACATTGTTTCTCGCCCCGTCTGTAACGTATGAACGTCATCGAACGAATATCGAATATGGCCCGCCGATGCGCCGGCTAGACGTGACCGGCGAAAATAAATCAACGTCGAATAAGAATACACGGGGGCATTAGTCTAACATTAGACTAATGTTAAGCGTGAAATATTTTCTGCTCTCGCTTCCAACATCTTTGTATATATATGTATATATATATAATACATACATATATATTATACACGGAGATACAGTTGAAAAAATATACACCATGGTCGAATTTTTTTCAAAAATTATTACCTTAGATTTCACGTAGGAAAATCTTCGCCATACCAAGACGTGAAAAACTTTATCTCGTAATGTGATTGTCGAAATCGCTTCATATGTCGCGAATATAAGAAAACGGAAGAGGAATACAGAGGAAAGCCGGTCAAACGTACTTAAGCAAGATACTTTGCGCGAATGAAATGGTAAAAAGTTCAAAGAGGAACAACGAGAATACCGTCTAATATCAACTCCCAACAATTCAAGCTACGCGGCTCGGCGAAGATTCAGCGCGTCTGGTATGCAACAGCCTATGCATTTTAAGGGAGGGGTGATTTTTAATGCCGTATAAATATGCATAGGCCGCGATATTAGCTCTTACGTGTCGTCGACCAAAAAATATCACCGGCCTGCGGTGCCGCACGTATATACACACGCGCGATACGAAAACGCACACAACCGAGCCGAACAACCGTACGAACGCACGAGGAGAGAGAAAAGCATCCCCGTGTACACACGCGGTGGCTAGATATGGAGGAGAATTGGGGTTCTCAATGGATAAACTATGTCGCCGCGATGACCCTGGGGAGCATCATCTAACGCCCATTTTGTTATGACGTCTACCGGCCCTGAATAATTTCACACCCACGAAAATACACGACACGCTGCGCGGGGTGAAACCGATCGCAATTCCTCCAACCCTCCGAAATCTCGAGCGATTTTCACGCTCGACTTTCTACCACGGAGTACGAACCGTAACTAATTCGATACGACGACCGCGAATCTATGTTTACGCCCGTTCGATAATACGTTTAGAAGATAATAATACGTGTTCGTAAATATTTTAAATCGAAACGATCGAAATTTTATTATAATATATATTGTTATCGTTGGTAAACACACACATACAACCGCTACACGGGGATTCTTACGATCGCGCTTACTACTCAAAAGATAAATCCAGTTTCACGAGCAATACGGGCTAATTTCACGACAGGCATCCCTAAGCCGACTATATTGCATCCGCGAAATAATAATAAAGTATAAATGGATCAAGTTTACGGTTCGCCGTGCATGCGAGACCCGCAAGTAGTGGTACTTTATCGGTAGTTCCGACCATCTTTACGAGGTTGCACGCGCTACGAGGAAGAATGTGCATCTCTTTACTCTTAACCGTACTGCCAATATCTTGAAACTGATTTCGAGAGATGTTATAAAAAAAAAAGAAGGAAGGAAGAAAGAAAAGAGATCGACGTCTTTTCGTTTCGACTCCTTTTTTTTTTTTTCGAGAACGATCCTTGAATTTTAATTTCGCGTGACGTTAGATCACGACGACCCACTAATGGCCCCAACGAAAATGTCCCTCCTGACGGCATAACGCAACGTGAAACAGTAGGCGGTCCGGGTAATGCGTCTTGCCACCCTCGGACAGAAAAGCCCGACCACCGTCATCAATCAGGCCCGCATCGCACCAACTTATGTAGTATTTATTTTCATTAAATATTAGTCACTCACACTGCCACAGTTTCTTTCCTTCCTCGTCGGTTCAAAGAATATTATATACTCTCTCTTTCTCTCTCTTTTTCTCCCTCCCTCTCCCTCTCTGAAAATTAATCGGGAAGGATTAACAAACGAGGCCGTAAATATCGACGAAATAAACAAATCTGTATGTAATATTCGTAAATAATAAATTCGACATTGATTGAAATCGAAATTCAATATTACCTTCGTGAAGATATATTACAATTTTTAATTAAGTTGAAATCTCGAAACAAGAATATCATCATCTACCTATATTCGAATATTCAAACTTCCTGACATACTTCTCTATAATGAATGTAGAGAATGCAAAAACATTTTCAATAATCAATTGTTATTTCGTATCAACCGCTGCATCTCGATTTCTAATTAATTCTCCATTAATCTCCTCGATTTTCGAGTGATCTCGAGAGGGAAAAACTTAGACGGCAAATTTAAAAAAATGACTTTTTGTTTTTAAAGACGCGTCCGTCTGTTCAATACCGTCTGACCACTGATTATCCGTTTCTACTTGCCGCGCGCGACATGGAAAATTCGTGATTCTTATTCTAGAAAAGATCCATCACGAAACGTGCGACGAGTGATAAATTAAGTTTTCATCCGTGAAATCGGTTTATCCGTGGACGGATCGTCTCGATAAGTCTCGAAAGAGAAACGTTATCTCGCCTCGAGGCGATTCCAAGCATTTTTCCGCGAAGCGAGTCCAACTATTCTTCAATGGCGTGCTGAAAGCTACTTCTATATATCTTAGGGTCTTGGGCAGATCCCGCCGCTTGCCTTGATGGCAAGCTCAATTTATATCAGCGTCCGTTGAAACCCCCTTTACGAGGTCTCGCCGCCTCTTCCACCTCTTAAACCTCACCCTAACCTCGGCTCATCCCTGACTCGGCTCACCAGCCGAACCTTGCTCCTTGCCACCTTTAGAACCCCCCGAGACCTCGAAAACTCTTTCCTCGGGGTTAAACCGAGCTGTTCGCGATCGTGAGCCGAAGAAATTCAAAAAAAAAAGAAAGAGAAGAAATCTTGGCTCTTCCAACATTTTAAAGATCTTTAAATTAAATATTCCTTTTCATCGGGTGACGATATCATATTTGTATCAATACAGATTCAATTTACGAGGGTCGAGTTTCTCCAACCAACTTATCGCCTCGCTCGTGAATTCGCACAGTCTACACGATGAATCCCCAAACAAGGGTAATCGTTTATGCAAATTCTTCTGTCAACTCTGGTAGGCGGCCGGACTGTCGGATAGGGAAAAGGTAAACGTCCGTGGATAAAAAGCATAATTAACAACGTATAGGAATATCGTAACGAATTTCCATGCTCGTTTCTTCAACTCCCCCTTTCGTGTATTCGAAAAATTCGAAACAAAAGTGAAAAATACGTAACGGAAGTTGAATGCATAACGTGTATTACGATGATTTTAATCAAATCTCTTCGCTCGATCCAACCCATCATCGCAATCGTTTATGTTCACTTTCTAAACTCGACTCTGATTCCAGGTGTTTCCTTGTGAACAGCTGGCGGAGCGCACGCGCCTCCGCAACGGTGATTGATCAATTTTTAAAAAGCAATGTTCTTAATTGACCCACCGTCCCGTCTCGAACCGAGGCATTACGCTCACGAAAGATACGAGTGAAGCAACCTTAGTCATCGAAAGGTGTGTTCCACGATTCGATCCATCCAGTCAGACAGCCATTCTCTCTTCGCTCTCTCTTCCATGCGTTCCAACGATCGATCGTTCGATTTTAATTTCTGTATCCAATATTTCTACACGAGACACATATAATATTCTTTCCTTCGTTGTTATCTTGAGATTTTTTGACACGGTTGGAACGACAGCTATTCCACGATTATATTAGGTACATCAGTAGATGGAACTATGATACAATCAATTTGACGTCCATTAATAGGGTATGATTTTTAAGATACGTGAATTTAATGATCGCTGATCTATCATACCAGGTATGCAATTAGCGAACGTGAACCATTCGCGCTAACCACCTTTGTCCGCGTGTCATCATAGAGAACGATAGTTTCATTCCTGTCATAGCGCGTTTCGTATCATGATATATGTATAATTAACACAATTTCATAGATATCGGTGATCAACGATGATCATCGAAACATCGTTGGGTGTGCTTTGCGTAACGTAAACGCGGAACGATGATGATGATTATTAACAATGGTACAATGATAGTGTTTCGTCCTCCGTGATTGAATGAAATTGAAGCAAAAGATGTTCGTTCGATCGCCTCTATTTAAATAATAACGAAGAAAGTGTCGATAATAATCGTGAATCATAATTTTCTATCCGAAAAAAATCCGAAGAAGAAATGTTACTTCACTTTCAGATAAGAGGACGGCGCTCGTGTTTCGTAACAGTTTACGTGGAAAACTACGACGAGAGATGTTGCAATCGCAACGTGACAGGATGGAATAACGGAAAAGTTCGATCGATTTTAGACGCGGTATTGAAACGTCTCCGGCGATCGGTCCGATACAGTCGACGAAAGCTCTCGTTTTGCGTACAGTTATTTCGTAACAGGAGTCATTAGCATTCACCTGCGTTAATTAACGGAAGTTCTGGCGCGCGTATATGCGGGATGCATCAGCCATGCGTAAGGGGAGGGCAAGGGGCTGTAGGGGGCTGGTGATAATGCGCCATGTATACGACGCACAGTCCCTTGTGCTTTTTCCCTGCTTTCGTAGTTCGTATCGTCGATGCTCGCGTGGCGTGTAACGGCAAATTATCCACGGCCTTTTAGTTGTAGTCGCTGGTGTAGTTGTAGCGTGAAATCGGCGCAACCACACCCACGGATACCACCGGCAAGAAAACCACCGACGCGGTGGCGAAAACGAAAGGGATCGACGCAAAGGAGGGAGGACAGATTTTGCATATTCTCCGCGTTAGACTCGTCGAGAGGGAGAACCGAAGGAAATCTTTCCTCCGGTTAGCCGAGGATTCCGGCCGTCCTCTCGTACTACGTTACGACAATTACCATGTGTGAGATTTAGATGGATAGTATTATCGTGAAACGCTGCGCCAATGGGTGATCTATAGACACCGATTCGATCCCAATGCACTTAACACCCATCCAGCTCTAATGCTATTCTCTCGTCACGAGCGTTCATCCTTGAGTTGCAACAGACGTGCCAGATGTTCCTAAGCTTCGTCAAATGAAGCAAGATATTTCGAGAATGATACACATCCGAACGATCAAAAATATCACGGCAATAATTCGTACGCGAGTAAAGAAAAAAAGTTAATAACGTTCTATCGAAAATGATTTGCATAAACTCCGACTTCTCGGCACTCGAATCCTTCGGGTAATTCTGTACCCTTTCTTCGCACCTTGCCTGTTTCAAAGTGCGCGCAGATAGCACGCGTTGTTCCCTCATTATCCCAAATAATAACCAACTTCTTCGAAAGTTGGCGCGAAGCCAACCTTGCGCGTGTCGGATCCGCGCGATACCTTACCACTTTTCGCTCCGCCCTAAAACTTGGCGATATAAACCGCCTTGGTTGGAGAAATCCGGCGATCGCTTTCTGGCAATACCTGGAGTACCCTGGAGCGTGTAAATCCCATATATCCAATTAGATTCGTATAATCCCTACATGTTAGCAGAGGGTGTCTCCACCCCGTCGGGTTGGCCGGCTGTTTCGTTCCCTGTCCCCGCCGAGAGCGGTCTCCCGGCTGCTCCCGCAGGTAACGCGTTGCTACGTGTGTGCATCGGAGGCGCAAGCGCGCTCTAATGCTAAAGTACTAATTTATGGCCACATATGAGATGGCTATAGCGCGCTTTGCCGCGCCAGGAAAGGGACTCTAGTCCGTGGAAACGGGGGAGGAGGGGTGGCTGGTGGGGATGTAGGACGAGGGTATATCGGAGAGTGGTGCAGGGGTGGGCTTTGCATGCGATATCAATAAATCAAGTCCCCGGGACCCCGCCAGCTTAGGGGGCCACTACGTGGCCAGAATCAACAGCTCATAACGTCGGCTAATAGCTACTCGCCGTGGGGTCGAAGATATTGTCGTAACGCCCAGGGACATCTTAACGTCTTGCGCCGAATTTGCTTTCGGCCGGCCGTGAAAGAATCGGTCGCGAGAAAGAGAAATACCGTGATTCGATGCCACGTCGAGAAAGGAGCAAGTTTCGTAACTGTGAAGAAGAGAGGTTTTGATATTTGTTCGAATCGGATTTTCCACGATTTTCGCGCGAATAGGTTATTGCATTCGATATTAGAGTTACGTATGAAACGAATAAAGTTTTTCAAGTTACTTACTCGGAACTTGCGATTGATGATCCAGTTGCAATTTCAATTCGTTGATTCGACAGAATGTAATACGATTCCAGGTGTGGTTTCAAAATCGTCGAGCAAAGTGGAAAAAACGGAAGAAGTGCGGCCCTGTTTTTCGTTCCCCACCGGGTCCATTGCTGCCATCGCACGGGTTGCCCCCGTTTGGGCCGATGAGCTCCGATCTCTGTGGTGCTGGTATGTTTAGCGGACCTCCTGAAAGATGGACAATGGGAACAGGTTAGTAAAAGATAATTCTCTATCGTTTATATATATATACCTTGGTAAACGTGGGAGGGAATGGATCAACGTTTATAGTGTCTGATCTTAATTCTTCTTTTTTATAGTAAAATCTTGGGAAAAAAAGAGTGGATCGATTATTAATCTACGGGCGACAAATTGGCCGCTTTTACATTAATTACATTCGATTCGTCATCTCGAGTACGCATAATCTTATTATATTACCGTTTCACGCGCGGTTTCACACACGGGGGAGAATACGGTGTCTTGAATAATCGGACAGTAGACGAAGCCTCGACAGCATTCCACTTCTAATTTAATCTCGCGTGTCCATTGTTACGGATTAAATTGCCGGTATTGGTTTTACAGGCATCCGCCATGTCATATATTTCTTTTCTATCTCCGTCATTCTTCCTCTCTTCGATCGACAAAATCTTTCGATTCGTCGCCCTTTATACTCGATACGAATCCGAGCGGATATCTAATTAAATCCGGTTGTTTCACAGGTCTTGGACAACTGGGACAAGGAGGAATGGGAATGAGTGGTTTTGGCCAAAGTTTAGGACAACTTGGTCAGCAAAGTACGGGGAGCCTCGGCTCGAGCTTGGGTCTTGGTAATTCTGGACTCCCGATCAGCAGTCCGTCGCAAGCCGTCTATCAAGCCAGTTATGGACTGAATTCCCTTGGTAAGTTAATCTTATACATGGATTATCGCAACCTCCAATCCAACGAGGAATTCTTTGAAATCGAATTTACAAGCTTCTCAAGTATAATTTTTATCTAGCTCGAGTTGTCGCCTTATTGCCGGCGTTCTTATTATTAGAAATTAAACGTAAAGTAGAAACGATATACTCTTCTATGTTAATTTCAAGAGTGAAAGAAAGGATCACGGTGTTTATGCAACTTTAAACGACGACTTAACGTTTTACAACTCGTGATCCTATGAGGCCGTCCGAGTATTCCAGGGATAATAAAGTTTTATGCGTTAGTCTTTAAAACGTGATTTAGTCTGGCTTCGATCTCGGCAAACGGTTCTTTTAGGAGAGGAATATTTTCTATCTTCCAAAAAAGAGACGGAAACGTTAACGCGGCGGACAAACGCAGACGCTTATAGCCGGGCCGATAATCGTCTTGCCAAACTTTTGGACCGTGGCCCTCTAAAAAAGACGATGCGCAAACAGAGTATCGGACAGAAACCCGGTACCTCTTTGACGAAGTCGTTAAACGTTACGGTGCATTATCGCTCCAAGGGGTTATGCGCCTGCATGTAAGGAATTTGAGACAGAAACATAAACTCCGTCCTCTCGTCTGTTTACGCAGGCAAACCTCGAGCCTGGTCTCGCACCTAGGTGCGAGATCTTTCGCTGTATGTTTACCATAACATCCCGATGCAACCTGTCTTGGTTGAGTTACGCTTCAGCTTATCCAAAGACCTTGTACCTTCACAAGACGAGACGTGTGTGAAATTCTTTGTCTCACGAAATCCTGCCCATCGCTCTTTCTCTTTCCAATATACCAAATGATACGGTCGAAATGTTTTAAGAGAACGTAGGCGCGAACGATCTGAAGAAATGGAAACCGGGATTCGACCAGGATTCCTCCTCTCGTTTTCCATTCGAACGTTGATGCGTTCTGGTGTGTGACTGGAAGAAGAAGAAGAAGGTTTAAAAAAAATGTAGAGAAGTAAGGATGATTTCTTGTGATCAGAGCTAGTTAAGGGAGAATATTGCGAAAATTTTAAAAGGAAATCGTTATTGGAAATTCGCTGAGAAGAAATTCTACTGTACAGCGTCTTTTTCGATTATCCGCTTTTATAATTCGATCAATAATTCATACTTGAAACGTATCATATCGAGTGTAGTCGTCGTATAAATGTATATTGACACGTATAAATGGATTAATCCATGACTGATATACCCGGGGATCGTTATTCCCCCGAGGTCAACAACTCTTAAGATTAATTTTTTCAACACAGACTGTTTTTCCACAGTCTGCAGAAGAGAAAATTTTTCTATTTCTACGAACGATCCGCTCGTTCATAATTACTTCTTCAGCGATATCGAATAACAATTGAAAAGTAGTATTGTAATAGTAAAAGGCGGGAATGTTATATAAATGGATTCGAAATCCGAGAAATGAATCGATGAAAAAAAAAGTTTAAAATCGGATATTTTATAATAAACTTTTCAAAAGAAATCTCGTCTATTTCGTTGTGCAATATCCTTTTTTTTTTTTTTTCTATCCAATATTCCAATAATCAATTTAACGATGTATCCTATACTTATCCTATACTCCCGACGTTAGACCGTGGAAACCGAGGCGTTTACCCTCATCGGATCGATGAAATTCTTGAAATTGGAAAGATTTGAAGGGGCGTTAAATCGTGTGACGAAATTGCCATTGGACGTAACATAATTTCACAATTGTACGCATTTATGCGAGCGTGTATGAAACGCGAACACGTACCTGTGTACATACGTAACACGTACAAGGTGTCAATTATCACGTATTATCGCCGCGGGGCAGGTAGCGTCGACCAAAAGGAGTGGAAAAAAAGGAGAAAAAAAAAAAAAAATGCCGTTCCACAGGCGTAATTCATCCGTCCGTGTGATTCGTGTGATCTCGGTTTAAGGTGGACGCCAGTATACCGTAGTTGGAGGCCTGGTCGCAGTCAGTTATCCGCTTTTACTTGCCTCGGTAATACCTAGGGCAAACACCTTTTAGAGAAACGTTTTATTTTTTTGGTTTTCGATGATGATTAGCATCGAACGGTAGCGAAGTTTGCCGGTTTTCAAGCCGATTATGGAGCTCTATTTTATTATTTATTCTCGTCTACACCGGCCATTGGACGAGGGAACGTCTATGAGGTGTGAATTAACGTGGCCGAAAATGCCCGATTTTCGAGTCACGCGCGACTCCCCGAGTTATTTCTGAGGATGTAACAACGAGCCACTTCCACGAACGAGATTTGCTTTTTAAATCATCTTTTCTCTTTTTTCTTTCTCTCTTTCGTTTGTTTCCCGGGAGTAAGAACGAAGATAAAGAATAATCTCTTTTCAATAAAGAGAAAGATTCGCGTTGTTTCAACCTTTTTACGAAAACGTAACAAAGATGTTTCATTATTCCATTCTCGAATTGTCGTGTCGAGATGATAAACAGACGTTGTAGAAATCACGTCCTTCGATGCCATTAGCCATTTTATTCTTCATCGCTGAAAAGGATGGATGGATAGTCCTTCGCAAACTTGTACCTCCACCGCAATACAGCCATAAAAGGATCCCTTCTCCCCGTTGTTCCCCCCGCGGCAAGCCCCGCCACCATCGTGCCGCGAGGAAAGGCGGAAACGACTTTACGACACCCGGTAGCGCACCCCACGCACTTTGTGAACCTACCTACGTATTAATATCCCCTTGGAGGGGAAGGAAACGTTCTCTCGCGCACCTGCGTTATCGTACCTTTAAATTGCCTCCGTTTCGCTCCTAGTAATAATAATAACAAATTTTAAAACTGACTGGATATAATCTATACGCGGACCGTTCCTCCTCTTCCTATTCGTTTTATAAACTTATTCGCGTGCAATGGAAAAGAAAAAAAAAAAAAGTGGAAAAAAGAGAAGCAACCTTTTATACATGTATACACTGTAACTTTCAGGGGGTGTGCACGTGTCTGCGTCCCGAGGCTCGCCCCCAGGGGGGTCCAGCGTGGGCGGTGGTCAGGGTGGTGGTCTAGGATCGGCCTTGAACTGCGGGCAGGGCTCGCCTGGGACGACTTCCGGGAGCGGAGGCGGTGGCGGTGGCGTTTCCTGCGTGGCTGCCGATGTGAACGCGACCGAGGCGTCGGATTGGAGAGGCGCGCACAGCATCGCGGCGCTCAGGCGTCGCGCCTCGGATGCATCCCAGCAATACAGTCCACAGCCACCGCCACCACCCGCAGGACCTCCCCAATATGCTCAGGACATGGAGTACAATTCCGTTTACTGAGGCCCAGCGAGTTTCGCTCTTAACTCTACGATAAATCCTATCGGGGAAATGTTTCAAGGATTCCCTTCGTGGATGGTTCCGAGCGGTCAACATGCAGGGTAGCGGATCGGGAATAACGAGAGAAGAAAGGACACGTTGTTCTACGAAACATTTCTCTCTGAACACGTGATTGTACGCCACAAAGGTGTACGTTTGCCAGATGTACAATTTTAATTTTCAGCGATTTCAATCGAAGTGGCAAGGGATCCTGTCCATCGATGACCGAGTTGTCACGTCGTTATTTTTCATTCTCGAGCTGTGGTTAAAGAAGAAAAAATTTAATAAATGGATTTTGTTGTTTACCGGATTATTATTGAACGTACCGGAATGAATTAGAAGCATTTAGCCAACGGAGACAGTTGTGAGAAAAATTCATCACTGATAGAAAATAAATAAAGAAGAATAAGTAAAAATAAGCTGCGACAACAACGAATTTCAGTTGTTTTCTGATCAGTGATAACGAAGAAACGACGTATGGTCTCAACATTGGTTTTCATCGTTGCTGCTTGGCTGGCCAATTTACAATCACGGATAGGAGAGTGACTTTATAGAACTTTTATCGGTTTTATTGCAGTGAATAATAAGTCACGCTGATGTCCCTTTCTTCTGCCAACGATAAACGTGTAATCGTGATATTCGGGTAATGAAAACAGTGAGTCGTTAAAATTGTATGAATTAATCGAGAAACGTTGAGAAAATCCTTAAAAACATGAATGATAAAAGTGAAAGAATAATAAAAGGAGAAGGCTTCGTTAATTAAAAATGCATTACAAGTGAGTTCTTCAAGAGGATTCGTGTCACATTGAAGCTGTGCAACGCTGAAAAAAAAAAAAAAAGTGGTTACTTCATAATATACATATATTAACTTTATCATGGATATTGGTCGAACGATTTGCTACGTTCCATGCATTTGTAACATGACTGATTCCAAATTTAAAATCTATACACCGATAATACTAATCTTCTTCTTACAATTGAATCGAATGTTTAATTTTATCGATATTTTATAACCGCTTATTGCGCGGTATTTATTTCGTTAATTTTTTCGTGAATTACTAGCAAATATTTAGTCGAAATCTAAATAAATTATCCAAAAAAAGAGAGTTCGTTTTAGAATTCAGAAATGTTATTTTGCATTTTATGTTTTTTCAAAGGAATCAATAAATTCTGGCACCGCTGCTCGGTGTAACGAAAAAAGTATACGACAAGTTATTATAGTATTATGTATGGCATTGTAAATATAGTAAAAAAAATTAATGTAACAACTATGATCGATTATAATTATTACTATTAAAAAAATTAATATTATCACTGATAACTTTTTCAGAAAAAACTTATTTCCATTTGTTTACGATTTCCTTTATATATTTTCAAAAACCAAAGCAAAAATAATTCTTCTTCATAATTTTCTGAAAATTTAATTTACTTGAACTTATTATTTGATCTTGTTTTAACGGAAATAAGAAAGAGAACCCGATAGCTTTAAACTTTAATAATGAAAAAAATGACAAATTATATATGTATAAGTTAAATCGCAAAGAAATGAAGTTAACCATTCTTTGTTCGGTTTTATACTTCGAACGCAGACTGGTTTGATTTCTGAGACGTGAAAATATAAGTAAATGCTCGAGAGAAGACAAGTGTATTGAACAAGGAATTTCACTTGCTTTAAAATGACCAGTATGTGTGTGTGTAATGTTGAATCTTGCATGAGAGGAACAATACTTCGAGTAATTAAAAAATGCAAGTTGGCACTTAACACATATTGCATTTCCCGAATAATCTTCTAGAATGCTACAAAAATATAAATTGTTTTGTTGTTGTACACCGGAACGTAAGATTTTGTAAATAGAATATACGTCTAATATTAATAATAATTGAATATTGTAAGCGAACACGATATCCCATTTACATACGCGAGTATACTTGGACATTGTGATATTTTAGGCCCGCTGTTCCATTTTTTTTTTTTTTTCAACAGCGACAAGCCGTGTATATGATATTGCAAGAAAAATAATAAGCAGTACCGTAATAGTGATCGCGAGCGATAACGAATGTCGATTATTCTAGTTACGAATTTATGGTAGTCTTTAGGTAAAAGTTAGTGATAAATATGAAATGAACGATATGCAGTTGTCAGTGTATTACTACGAAACGTATACGATTTTTAATGTACAAAAAAAAATGGTATAACAAGACGACGATGTTTATTCGAAATTTCATCCTGCTGGTACGATTTGTGTTCGGGATGAAGTAACTTATATTCGAATTGATCCTAAGCGATTCTTTCATTTTCTTCTTGTTCTCATTTTCTTTTTTTTTTTTTTTTTTCTCTTTTAGAAATATTTTCTACATGTTACTGACTTGCACATTTTTATACATATTTAAGTAAGATTAAACATTTACATATGAGACATTTTCAAATTGTCTAGCGAAATTACATTATATCTTTCGTTGGACATGCGAAAGATATAATATTTATTTATCAGTTGCGTGTGTGGAAATAAAATAATTTCACGAATCGAATCTGCCAAAATGTTATGCTTGCTAATAATTGAAATACTTGCGTAATATTTTGCAATATCATAATCAATTACATATTTCGCGTGAACATTATATTTTTCTTTTTTTCTCGGCTCGTACGTTTTACAAGCAATGAAATATATTTGATAGAATATGTCGCAAAAAAACGGACTGACCTTATGCATCTTTAACACAAATCATTAATCGTCAATGACCTTAATTAGTGATAAATAGAAAAATTTTAATTTTTATCGTTGTATAGTTGTGTATAGAAGACAACTAAGTGTGTAAAATAAATCATTATCAAAAAGTCAACGTTTTTATATATTTTTAATAATTTTGTTGAATGAATTTTGACAATCTAACAATATCAAAAAATTTTTACTGGAATACCCTCAAAAGTATAAACGTCATATTTTTATTTGAAAATATATACATTTCTATATTCATGAATACATATATTATATTTGTTGCAATTATATATAAAAATATTAATACAATATAATAGTCAAAAAAATATAGATTAAAATAAAAAAATAATTTAATATTTAAAATTAAGTGAAAAAGATAGAAAATATTGTTATGCAGAATATCCAAAATTAGTATAATCAAAGTTGAATCTAGCAGAAGATATTTTTTTATATAAAAATAAGTCCAAAAAAGAATAAATATTTTTTCTTTATTTAAAATTTTTATTATTGAGAAAATTAAGATATATCCGCATAATCGATCAATTTTAAAATTTGATTTTTTTCAAAAAAACAATATTAAAAAAAATTTATTCTATATTTTTTGCTTTCATATACAGAATAATATTTCATATTTTTTCATTTCCAATTAGTTAGTTTTCATAATAATCAAATTTCTATACTTGAAAAGCTTTTAAATATAATTTATTTTAAAATATAATAATAAAATTAAAAAATGAAAAGGAAAAAATTTTATTCTTTCTTTTCGACTCATTTTTATATATGAAATCATCTCTTATCCATTTATATTCCTATCCTAGTCAGACACCCTATATATATGAACATTATGTAAATGTTAGTACATTTAAAAATATTAAATGCAATTTCAGGTACTAGAAAAATATTGTTTTTATCGAACACATTTGAACAAATGAAAATTTATAAATATTAATTAATTTCAAAAATTTAAAATGAAATATTAATAAATCTTTTATATAAAAAAAATGAAAAAATAATTACATTAAGAAATATTATAAATATTGTTATCTGTCTTATATGTTTTTAAAGCGATATGTTAATAATTTGTAATAAATATATAATTATAGAATATAATTCGTAAATAGATATTGACATTCAATACATATAGAATAAATTTGGTCATTTTTCAATTCATAAGGCCATTATTATCAGGTATATTATAGTATTGAGATAAATATTAAATATTAAAATTCTCTAATTTATTTTTTTTAATATTTTAAAAGAATAATCTAATATAACATCAAATGTGTTCAAAATAAAAGAATTTTTAATCTTAATAATGTCATATGATTATGTTTTATATCCTATTTATCTTTATAAAAAAATTTGAATTCTTATATTTTCACTTTTTTTTTTACTATTTATAAATTAATTTAAAAATATTATAAATATTTAAACTAAATTTGTTTTCAAAAACATAAAATCTATAAATACCGGCAGTTTTATGCAAACAATAATTGCATGATAAAACATAGATATCTATCAAATTGAATATTTGATTAATCGATTAGATATAAACGCGATTTCAAATATATTTTTATAACATATATATATATATATACTTTTCGGTGCATCTTGTTCCTCAAATACAAAAGAAACATTTTAATACTTTCTCGAGCATAACGATTATCTAAAACATATAAGAGGAGAAGTTTATATAAAATGGAATTAATTATATTGGAATATATAATATAGCATTCGAATAATTGTACAATTATACATATACTTTCGATTTATCAAATTCGTTAATAAAAATCAATATCAATATCCATCAACGATAAAATCTTAATGATATTTCCGATACTTTTTTTAAGAATATAAATAATTAAATAATTAAACATACTTAACTTAATAAATCATAATATAATGAAGATAATATTATGAAACATTATTTTGAACATCTTGCAATTTCTATATGTTGCAAGATAACTCTCATGAAGTCACAGATTCAAATCTATATTATAAAATAGAAGAAAAGATAACATGTTTTTAAGAAAAATACATATTTTAAACTGTGCTTGATTCATAAAGTATGTGTTTAATTCTATGAAATGACTTTTGTAAAACTATTCTCCGGATATTCATCTTCTGAGGTTTCTGGTTCCGTGTTCAATTTACTAAAATCTCGCGGATTTGGTCGTTTCTCCATTATCTTGAAATTTTTGCATCTTCTGTTTTCCAAAAGATTTGAGAGTCTAAAGTTTTCTCGTTTGTCCGATTCCCAGCGCATTCGCTTGTGCATTATTAATAAACATCCTGTTTATAAAAATAAACGGTATTAGAAAATTTAAAAAAAAAATAATAGATTATTTCATTTATTGATATTTAATGTAACAAGTAATAACGTCATAATCTTTTTTATCATTATTTTCAAATCAAATATAATTATATTATCTATTATTATTATAATTATATTATAATATATTATCTATAATTTTAATCAAAAATACAATATATAAATAACATGAGATAGCATCAAATTTAAGCATTACATATTTTTAAGCATCGTGCACTATATACTATTATTAATACTTACATGATCCATTGAAAATACTGAAGTTAAATAGGATAATGCGCAGGGGAATAACAAAAAACATTCTTGAAATGAAAATATGTATATATTTCATTTACAACATATGGACCTTTAAAATAAATAAATGATCACATATAAGAGGTAGAAAATAAAAAATGAAATTTTTCAAAACTGAATACGCGAAAAATTCATAAAGGAACCTTAGATTCTAATTTTCAGTTTAGTTTTAAATACAATAAAAAATTCAATGACTATATAAATAAAAATTATTTATATATTTGTGCGATCACAGAAAATTTAAAAGAATATTTACACAATATATATATAAATTGCTAAATATTATTATATTGTGTAAATGGAAGTTAAGTAAAATTGATGGAATGTCAAATAAATGCAATTTAAATTTTTAATTATAATTTGTAAAAAATCACTTCCTTTAAATAAAAAATATAAAAAATTTTGCAGAATAGATAGAATGAATATTAATAATATAACATAATAATGATTTCTATTTGTCAAAATCATATAAATATAATTATAGCAAAAATAAAAATTAAAATATTGTCACTATATCATTTAACTATTAAATTATACAATTATATAAATTAATATACAAATTTATATATAATTCTAATATGTTGGATCAATAAAAAAAAACACTTACTATTTCGAATATTTAGATTTAAGAATTTTTTTTTTTATAAATATAATTTTTTTAATAAAATAATAAAACATAAATAGTCAATACAAAAGCTTTTCAATTTTATACAATAAAAAATTAAAAATAAATAAGAATAAAAGAATGATTAAAGATATTAAATTTAAAAAAAATTTTTTTTTTCCTAAGTCCTAATTAAGGAAGTGATATTTTATTATTATTATTATTATATAATAGAATAAAATTAAGTACTTTTGATAGAATCACTACTGAACACTTGATTTCGATAAAATTAATTAACATGCGTGCATAACTATTATTCAACCCAAAATCAGTCAAATAATTATTTTTATTCGACTAGTTTTGAGAATTCAACCGCAGATTCATCATACTGAAACAATCTACCTCTTTTTTGACATCTTGCTACAACTGCAGCAATTGCTATACAGAGAGCAATAAAAATGACTGCTGCTGTAACAAGGGATAAGACTAATGTTGCTGTTGTAGTACCTCCAGAAAGATTGTTAATATCTCTGTCCGTTAAAGGTGCTGGTTCATGGTGAGGATTTTCATGTACAATGGAATTTCCAATTTGCATTGACGTATTTATATCTATGAAACGAACGTTACATATATATATATATATATATAAAATATATAAAATTAATATATATATAAAATTTCTTAAAAAAAAATATATATAATTCTGGATAATATATATAATTATACTATATATAATTACTATATACACTATATATAATTTCTTTAAAAAATAAAAAATAAACAAACATTATTCATATTTTTTATTAATTTTCAGGATTTTAACTCTTACCCTGGAAAAATTGATAAGCAGTACGTAAATTCAATTCTACTACATATATTTCTGAACCATTCTCAGATACAGCTATATCATGTGGTCTGTTCATATCTTGCCTTGGACCAAATTGAGATGTGATATTTCCTGAATTTACATCAAGAATAAATCCTCGAATGCGTATTTTGTAATTTGGATCAGGACCATTAACCAAATAAAGTCTTTCTCTGGCATATGCTACACTATATATTCTTTCACCAATAATTGAATGCTTATATTCCTTATGGAAAGTTCCATTTGTTGCAAAAAAAGATAAAACTCTACCGTTTTCTCTATCAGCAAGAAAAAGTAAATTCAATTCACTAGCAAGTGCTAAAGCATGAGGTATATTGAATACATTTGATGAAAGATAAGTTAAATCATATGTGTTTCCTATAATAAGTATAATAAAATATATTAATTATATTATAATTAAATTTAAATTCTTATATATATATATATATATATATATATATATATATATATATATATATATCAAAAATAAATACCATCCATTTTCCAATGCCGACCCCATTGCAAAATTATTTCTCCTTTAGCATTGAATTTAATAATTCTAGAATTACAATAACCATCACTGACAAAAAAATCACCATTGCTTTCTACAGCAACAGCTGTTGGTTTACAAAATCGTTTTTCATCATGACCAGGTTCAAAAGCTTCTCCTAAAATCATTGAAGGTTTGAGTGTATTATTCTTAAGCAAAGGATCAAAATTATGATTATTAAGAAACATTTTTTTTTGAATTTTTGTATTGTATTGTCTCTTTTTCAATTTAGTTATATCTTTCATCCTTGCTATATCTTTTGCCTCAAATTTAAATACTTGGTGTAAGGCTACATCAGTAATCCAATAATTTCCATACATATCTATTGTTAAACCATGTGGTAAATAAAACATATTTTCACCCCATTCTAATAACTTTCTTCCAAGTTTATCTAATAAAACTATAGTCTTTTCTTGAATTGGACCTTCATTTCTATCAAATCTATTTGTATTATCAAATGTATTCCTATCCCATACTCGTGATCCTCTATGAAATATTCCAATGTTTCCATTTGGATCTATGGATACTCCAGATATTTGACCAAATTTGATGTTACTAGCCCATTGAGATTTCCATACAATATCTGTATATTAAAAAAATCAATAAATATAATATTATTTAATATATTTTAAGTTTATTAAAAATGTTATTAACTTTTATCAAATGTATCTGAAACAGATATTTCGCTATCTTCACTAGCTAAAGATTCTCTATCTCTTTCATCATTATCAGAATACTCATTAGAATTAAATTTTTTATTAAACAAATGTATTGTTTTTTCCTATAACATGAATGAATAAATCATATTAATTATAAAATATATAAATATATATATATATATATATTTATTCAATCAATATATACTTTATCTTCATTTTAAATAGATTAAAACTATGAAAAATATATTCATTAATTAAATATTCATTAATTAAAAATTAAAAATGATGATTTTAAAACTTAAACCGATGTATAATATATATATTTACATATTATTAATAAATAATTTTGTTATTTGATAGTATTATATTTCTTAATTTATATATTGATTGATTTTTTAATAATATATTCAATATTATTTTACCTGATAATTCTGAGAATTTGCTTTCGCAAAATTTAAAATAAATAAAATTGAAATGCAATAGCCTATATCATATTGTAAATGCATTATTCTTAGACAAAAATAATCAAACTCTTGTATTCTCAATTTATTTATTTTATTGATATTTATAATACTGTTAGAAATTAATCACATTCCATAATGCAATCTTAAAAAAAATAATTAGCAATTAAGTATAAATATAGGTCATCTCAAACTTCTTAAGCTTTTTCACGCCACGCGTATAGTTGACGTATGCAACAGGGAATATGAATAGCCATCTGACGGGAATTTAATGAAATATATTTAATAAATTGGATTATATATCTAGAAGAAAAATAAGAAATTTGCCAATCTATATCATTTTTTTATATTACTTATATATCTAAAAACACAAATGCGTTCTTTAATAATACAAAAACTAAAATACTAAAATGAAATGTATTTGAAAACTTAGAATAAGTTGTATTCATAAATATTTTTTAAAACTTTTTTCTCTATGTTATTTGTCGATAAAAATGTACAAGATATTAATATATTCATGAGATATTTTTGTTATAAGAATCGATTTTAGTTAAAACAAAAAATAAAGTCAAAATAAAAATGTGGAGAATTATTTATTAAGTTTTAACTAATTTAAATTGATATTGAAGTTAAAGCTATTCAATTCATATTAATTCTATATAATGTATTTTATTGATTATTTTTTGTATTCTCTACTTATTCTTCTAACTATATTACATAATTCAGAAATAAGAATATATACAAGTTAATGCAAGAAATTTGAACATATGAATAAAATATTAATTGGAAAAAATGCGATTATTTATTAAGCCAATTAATTATTGAAACAAGCATATTGCAACAATATAACAATATTGATTTTTGAAATAAATTTAAGATAAATTGTAAATATGTAAAAAACTATTTTAAGTATTCCGATATAAATTGCACACTAAAAAATTAATGAAAAAATAATATTTTTGCAATCCAAAATTAAATAAAAAATATTATATTAATAATTCATTAATATTATATTAATAAGATTCGATATCGCAAACGAAAAAAAACCAAATTATCAACAAAATGATCAAAAAAAATGCTCATGAACGATTAATAATCACGATGATCGACATCCGACATGTTACACACAGAATCTCTTGTTAAATATTCATTTCGGTATCTATTTCGTAATCGTGATTGTGAAATTAAAAAAATCTGTAAGCAAAGTAAAAAAACGAATACAATTCTGCATTCTTGTCAGTTTCATATTCGATTCTTCTAGTTATATTTTTCTGAAACAAATTATAATACAAAAACACGACATATATGCCAAAAAATATATTATTTATCTTATCTAATCTATTATTTAAAAAATAGCAAAACTGATATTTTGATTAAAAATTAAAGAACTATTTTTAGAATAATTTAAATTAACAAGAAAAGCAAATAGTAAAAAAAAAATATAAGTATAAAAAATTATAAAATAGAAATTAAAAATAGAAATTAATTATAAATTAAAAATTAAAAAATAGATATTCATCATCTTAATAAAACATTTATTTATGAAAAATATAATTATACTTGCAGCCAATTACTTCATATTATTTCTTATAAATAAATTATATCATCAATATATAATGATATGATTATATATTGTATATTAAATAATAATGATTTTCCACTTCTTATTGTTTAGGAGTGCAAATTGGTTACAAATTGGAGATCTACTTAATTATACTTAATTATAATATCTTACCCAATCTTTTTTTATGTGAAAATTTATTTCTTTTCAAGTAAATTCTTTTTTTGATATACTTTTGTAAAACTTTTGATTATAACATAAACAGCAAAAAAAGAAGTTGTAAAAGAACTGTGAAAAACTAAATCTGAAAAGAAAATCTAAATTATGAGATTTTTTTATTTTTTTTTATTATTAATTTATATTAATATTTTACATTTTTATCATGAAAATGAAAAATAATTGATAATTAAAAAGACAAAAAAAAAGAAAAAAACAAAAGAAATAAACTTCTCATAAAATATTATTATTTTGCTCATTATCTATATACATATACATATACATACATATATATATATATATATATATATATATTATTACAATATATTATTTTATCTATTAAATTAATATTTTTGATTATGTATACATTTAATTCTAAATGCATTTTATTTAGTCAATAATGATATATAATATAATCTTCTGCTTCTTACAAACAAACATAAATTAAAACTTTAAACTGAGTTAAAAAGATTAGATTAATCTAAATATTTTGCATCTAATAGACTAATGAATTTTTATTTTAATTAATCTATTTTATATTTTATTTTTTATCAATATAATAAATTAAAACTTTAATATATATATTCTATAAAAAAATTATTAATTAAAAAAGAATATATATATAAATATATAATATTTAATATAATATATATAATGTAATATTATAATTTTAATATAAAGCAATTGAAATGAAATTCCATGAATTAATTAAAAAAGTTAATACTAATAAAATATAAAATAAAATACCATCAGACGATTTTTCTATCAAAGCACATTTTTGAAAATACAAAACAAATATTCAAAATCTGTAATTTTTTCAAAATGTGTTTATCGCATAGTATTTTTTTGGATATTTTTAAATAAAAAAAATAAAAATTTTTTTATTATCTTAAAACTAAGCAATTAAATTTAAAATATGAAATTTAAAGCACGAAATAAAAAATTAAAAATTAAAAATATTTATATAAAATATATTCTAATAAATTATGACATTTAACTTAAAAAAAAAATATTGTTATTCACAATTTATACAAAATTCTATATACACAATCAGTCAATTTGGATTTTTCATTCTATAACATAATTGAATTATTATACTTTCAAAACTATTTCGTTTTTGAATCTTCGTTTTCATATATATTTAGTCATTCACTATAATAATTTACAACCAAAATATTCAATTCACGGTATAATAATAACTACATAAACATGTATTAATTAAATAAGGTTTAATAATCTATAATTAATTATAATATAATATCCTATTAATAAAAATTTTATGTAATTACGCACTTTAAAATGTTATTGTCACCATTTTTAATTGTAAACTAATAATATGCGCATTATATTGCGCACTGATTCATTTCACTATGAATTTTTAGGGACTTTCTAATTAACTAAAGCAATGAAAATTTCTTATTCACTTTAATTATATGGCATTGAATTATATAACAATAATTATACTTGAAATGTATACATACAAATTTCTATATATCGAATCTTACAAAAATAATCTGATTAAGAATATAATAAAAATAGATTATTATAATTAATTTAATATAAAAATTATCTAAATTAAAATTAAAAACTTAAGATTAAATATTTAAAATAAAAATTGATCAAAGTTGAAAAAATATGATAAAACAAAAATATATATAAAATATATTTAAATTAAAGAAATATAATGAAAAAATTTAAAACAAATTGAATTAAAATGAACTTGAAAAATAAATAAAAGAATTTATATAAAAATTATATAAATAAAATACAATAAATTTATATATTATATATTATATATTTATATAAATATTATATATTTATTATATATCTATTATATTATAAATATAATAGATTATAAGTGAATCTTTTATATTATTCACAATTTATTCAAATATCAAGTTTAAATTATAATAAAAAATCATTCATATCATTAAATAAATACATTACAATAAAAAAAATATTTCATGTTATCTATTATTGTCCAACATCATCTAATGATGATCTTAAAGTATTTAAAATTATAAATATTAATATTAAGATCAAAATTAAAATTTAAAATGATACAATTTACTAGCAGAATATATATCAAAATATACTTATTTTATTCAAAACGAATATTAAAATTAAAATTTTTTTTAAAATCTTGATTACTGAATCAAATGGTGATTGACAATATCATGATCATTATTTTAATAAGTTATTTTTATTCCAATATAAATTCGAACAAATAATTATTACAATTATATTATGATTATAACAAATTTGAATAAATAATTATGGGATTTGTATTATGATTATATCATTATATTTCGGATTCATTATGAGAAGAGAAATAGACATATACAATAAATCTGTATAATTGATTTATTGTGTTTTAATCATCACATGTGAAATTTCATTTAGGACAGATTATGAATAAGTCATAAATTGTTTGCATGTTGGCATCCTAGTAACTTATCAAATAAAATATTAAAGTATTAAGTTTTAATATTTTAATAATTTTAATAATTATAGTAATTTAATATAACTTTTAAATCATATATTCCTAAACTTAAAATTAATTATTTTTGGATTCTATTCAAAATTAAAAATTATTAGAAAATATAAAAAATTTTTGCTCCAAAATAAAATTTAATCATAATTTATATAATTGTATATATATGACTAATAATTAATGTATGTGTATATATAATTAATAAATGAATAATTCATAAACAAATAATTTAATATTTTTATTTATATTTATAAAAAAATAAATTTATGGATTTTCTAAATAAAGATTTATGAAGTGTTATAGAATTTTTTAAGTTCTTTATGGATTTAGTTTCTCTATGAATTTTCAAAAATTTAAGATGGCAACAATGCAACTCTTTTTTTACTT
The DNA here is from genome assembly GCF_003254395.2 of Apis mellifera. Lineage (NCBI taxonomy): Eukaryota > Metazoa > Arthropoda > Insecta > Hymenoptera > Apidae > Apis > Apis mellifera. The sequence continues at coordinate 22,776,942 of NC_037638.1, forward strand.
TAAATCCTATATATTTAGAATTTTTAGTACTTCATAATCGAAAAATATTAAAACATTATTTTAAAATAAAAATATAATATTATTTTAAAAGTTTTACGACATGATACGCACATTAATTTCTAATACATATAAAACATTTCCGTATGTTATAATTTTATAAATCTAACCAAAATAATATATATTTAAATAGGTTATATATTTTTAAAATAGGTTATATTATTTTATAGACGACTTGCATTATTTAATCAAACTTTTTCATCAATTTTTACATTACCCACAATAATAAATCCATGGAATCTAACTATAAATAGAACTATAATGAGATATCATTTTCCACGTCCTAATGAACGTCGTCGTATTAAACGCCACGGTTGGATTACAAGAATGTCAACTCCCAATGGACGAAAAATTCTCATGAGAAGAATATTGAAAGGCAAATATGTACTTAGTCATTAGATATCATAGATTATATAGATAGATATATATACATAAATGTATGTATACTTATATTAAAATAAAAAATCAAAAATCAATAAGTATTATTTAATGAAGAAATAAATTACATTCAAATCTATAAAACTATCTATATCTATAAAACTAAATGTGATTTACAATTCTCTGTTTCTATTATATGTTTAAATTCAAGTTGATTACATGTCCAATCAAAATACGGCGGTAAAGGAGCTTCAATTTTTAATGTTTTTCCCAGAAAGTTTCGTAAAACTATTGATCTTAAATGAATATGAGTAGGAATAATATTCTCATTATTAGGTTTAACACCTAATAATTTAAAAAGCTTATCATCCAATTTTGGTGCAGAACAAGTAAAAAATGGATGAACTCTTACATAAGTATTTCCAATTTTCTGAATCTGAGATGCATAAATATTATCTCCTAAAATTGGGCAATATAAAAATGTTGATGCAAATAGTCTAATTGCATGTTTATGATGAGTAGATGATACTAGTTGAATTAAAGAACATAAATTAAGTATAGAATTGGATAATATTTTGTATTCTGTTTTTAATATTTTTATCTTTTTTTCTTCATTTTTAGACCATGATGTGATAAGAATTTGCTGAAAATTTTGTTAAATATAATTTATTTTTAAAAAATTTAATATATTTAATAAATTTAATAAATTTACCTTTTTATTTTTAAACTGAGGATGTGAAACTAATTTTATTCCTAGACGGGAATAATTATTTGATTGTTTTGGTATACCAACTGTAACTATCCAATAAGTATTTATGAAATATTGACCATGAATATATGCAAGTTCTATAGCATTTTGAATATTTGAATTTGCTGCTAAAAGTGTAATACCACTCATGTACCTAATTAAAAAATTTAATAAATTATATAAAAATAAATTAAATAAAAATTATAAATATTAACAACTGTTACTTTATACTTACATTTCAGGGCTTTTAATTATATTTAAATTTGGATAATTTAATTCTTTAGCAATATAAGGTAAAGCATCTTCTAATGTATAATTAACACCATTAGAGACATTATTTTTTAAGCTTTGAAATGAATTTGATTTCCTACTTCTTATTCCATATGGTTTATTTAATATTATTAATCCATCTATAAAATTAAAACTAAAAATTAAAATATATAAACATTATGTATTATTATATATTATTATTTTTATTATAAACTATTACTGCATAAGTAATATAAGCTAAGTTAATATATAAGCTAATATATAAGCTAAGTTAATATATAAGTTAATAATAATATAAGTATATAAGCTATTAATATAAAAACATATAGAATATAATTACCTTCATTGTAAATTAAATTATTTACAAGATCACTTGAAAATTCTAGTAATGATTTCCAAGGATGAATATTTCCATAAGGATGATTTTTTACATAATTTTTTTTTAATATTTTTATATAAAATTTATTTCCGTGAGCATATCTAAATGCATAAAATTTATTTATTAAAGTCCACATTTTAAATATATAAATTCAAATATTTTGATTTTATCTAAAAATATAGATTTAATGTAAAAATTTTAATTAATTAAATTTTAATAATAATATATTTAATATATTTTTTAATAATATACCTAAAAAATATTAAAATTAAAATTACATTTAAAAAAGGAGGTTATTAATATATATATATATGTAACATTCAAAATATAAAGATGGATTCATAATATTTCACTATATTTTTAATAAAATAGTGAATAGTGAATAATTTAAATCTATCTTTAGTTAATGTTATTAGAGAAATTTTAAATAAATTATTTTATTTAAATTATGAATAATATATCAAAATAATTTAAAATATTATTATATATATATATATATATATATATATATATATATACATATATTGGAATGATTCATATATTTTTCTGAAATCACTATCTATACAATGTTTATAAGAACATTGCTTGAGACAGTTAGACAGCAAAATAAGTAAAGATGGCAACCACCGTGGATTCGGTTAGGGAAAAAGCCCTTCAAGATTATAGAAAAAAGCTTATAGAACATAAAGAAGTAGAATCACGTTTAAAGGAAAGTATGTTATATTTATAAAATATTTTATATTTCTTTAATAGATTATTACGAAAAAAAATTGAAATACTTAACCTCAATATTGTACATATATAATTATCACATTGATAATTGTTATTATAAATATTTTTTTAATAAAAAAAATTTTGATAAATTTTTATATCTTTCTAGTGAGAGAACATCTTAAAGACTTAACAAAACAATATGATAAATCTGAGAGTGATTTAAAAGCTTTACAAAGTGTTGGACAGGTATGTTATAAATTTTTTTTACTTCTTTTATAAAATATATATAAAATAAAATATATTTGCCCTTTAGATTGTTGGAGAAGTATTAAAACAACTTACTGAAGAAAAATGTAAGTCTTTTTAATTAAAATTATGTTCGTATATAATACGTGCGCGCACACACATGCACGTTATTATATTTATTATATATATATTAATACATATAATTCTTTATAGTTATAGTAAAAGCAACAAATGGTCCACGTTATGTTGTTGGATGTCGACGTCAACTTGACAAAAATAAATTGAAATCTGGGACAAGAGTAGCTCTTGATATGACTACTCTTACTATAATGCGTTATTTACCTCGTGAGGTAAAAGTTATATTTTGCTATAAATTAATATTAAATATAATAAAAAATCTTAAATCTTAAATATTTATAGGTTGATCCATTGGTTTATAACATGTCACATGAAGATCCTGGTGATGTTACATATAGTGCAATTGGTGGTCTAAGTGAACAAATACGAGAGCTAAGAGAAGTTATAGAATTACCATTATTAAATCCTGAATTATTTCAAAGAGTTGGTATAACTCCTCCCAAAGGATGTCTCTTATATGGACCACCAGGAACTGGAAAAACATTATTAGCCAGAGCAGTTGCTAGTCAATTAGATGCAAATTTTTTAAAAGTTGTATCAAGTGCTATTGTTGATAAATATATTGGTGAATCAGCAAGATTGATTAGAGAAATGTTTAATTATGCACGAGATCATCAACCGTGTATCATATTTATGGATGAAATTGATGCAATTGGTATAAATATTTATAAAAAATAAAAAGAGAACAGAAAATATAAAAATATACTTTTTAATTATATTTTATATATACAGGTGGGCGTAGATTTTCAGAAGGTACAAGTGCTGATCGTGAAATTCAAAGAACTTTAATGGAATTATTAAATCAAATGGATGGTTTTGATTCTTTAGGCCAAGTTAAAATGATAATGGCTACAAATAGACCAGATACTTTGGATCCAGCTTTATTAAGGCCAGGTAGATTAGATAGAAAAATTGAAATCCCATTACCTAATGAACAAGCACGTCTAGAAATTTTAAAAATTCATGCTGGTCCTATATCTAAGCATGGAGAAATTGGTAAAATTTTTTATTTTTGTCTATTTTTAATTTTTTCATTTCAAATACATTTATATAATAATTTTATAATTAATAATTTAATTTAGATTATGAAGCAGTAGTCAAACTTTCGGATGGATTTAATGGTGCTGATTTAAGAAATGTTTGCACTGAAGCAGGATTATTTGCAATAAGATTAGAAAGAGAATATGTAATACAAGAAGATTTTATGAAGGCAGTAAGGAAAGTTTCGGATAATAAAAAACTTGAATCCAAATTAGATTACAAACCCGTATAAAATTAACATATATCAATTATATATAAACATATATTTAAAATTTAATTCATTTATTAAACAATAATATGAGAATTAATAAACTGACTTATTTTATTGTAATACTATTTGTATTTTATAAAGAAAATATAAAATTCCTATTAAATATGTATTTAAAATAATGTTGTCTTCAACAATCGTATTTTATTTTCGATATAAAAATTACAATTTTTATAATCTTATGTTATTAATTATATCTTAATTATCTATTTGCAACACGCTTTTTTTTTCTTTGTAAATATTCTTGGATATTATCGTATTTTCTTTTATATAAAATTGAAAATAAATTTTGTTGAATACTATCCTTTTTTAATACTTTCCAATAATTATTTAATTGATTTAATTTGTAATTTGTTCCATCACATAATATAAAATTGTTGTCTTTAAATTCATAAATTTTAAATCCAAGTTCATCTAATATCCATAAATTATTTTCATAAAAATAAAATTCTATTGGTTCATTATCTGTAATTATTGATTGTATATATAATACTTCAATATTTGACTTTGATGTATTATTAATTATATATACTAATAATAATGAATTATTATAGAAGCTTATTATAGCTAAAGATGAAGTTGTATTAAATGCTGAAAGTTTTAAATGCTTAACAGGTAAAACTTCAACAGATTCTTCTAAATTGCAATTATGAAGTTGTTCATTAAACTTTTCAATATCTCTTTTAGGTATTTTATTATGAAAATTAACACATAATAATTCTTTTCCAATCTTGTAATCCCATAATATAAACATTCCATCTCCTCCACAAGATATTAAAATACTTTTATCATGAGGTAATTCTAAAATGTTTGTTACAAATTTTGTATGTCCTAAACAATAGGATACAATATTATATGAATTTGGAAACATGGATACTCTTATTTTTTCATCTCTATCTGTTGTAATAATATATTTTTCATCTTCTGTAATTAATATATCAAGTAACATTGACAAATGTCCTAAGAGTAAAACTTCATTATCAGACTGTTTATTAGAAAAAAGATAAGCATCTCCTGTTTTATCTGCAACAACTATATTATTATTTGGAGTAAATTGCACTTTGCTAGCAGCTCTGGGAAGTATTTTATTTAATAAAAGATTTTGACTTTTTCTTTCATATAAACACAATTGTTTACGATTTGTACAAACAAAAAAATATTTGCCATCATTTGAAAACATTATATTTGTAATCATGTGAAAAGCTTCAATATTTGTATTATTATGCACATCAATTTTTTTATCATTTATCAATTTAGGTAAAGAAATTTTTGTTTCCATATCGTTCTTAATATTATATATTATAATTTGTTCATTATTACATATTATAACATCTGATTCGTATATGCAAAAACTCATGATTATAAAATGAATTTTTATAAAAAAAATGCAAATAATTTTATTATATTTTGTATATGATTAATCAAATAGTTTATGTATACTTAAAAACTATTATATTATTATTATGTTATATAAGATTTCTTATGTATTTCTTATTCTTAAAATGAATTCACTTTTTATATGTATTAATTATTAATATTTCTAAAAATCAATTTTAATTTTATGCAAAAAATTCCATATATACAATATATACAATATGATATAATCTAGTACATTGTAATATAAATTATATTAATAGTACCAACTTATAAGAAGAAATTATAAGTGAATAAAAATTTTGGGGAATTAAATAGTTTCAAAATAATATTTTTTAAACTTATATTATTTTTTTTATTTTTCATATTGTAAATTAAAAATTAATGCTAATATAAATATATATATCATTAATTATATATAAGTAATATTTTTATATATACTTACGTACATATACCGATTTCTAATCCTATCTAATATCTCATAGTATATGATTGTATTCTATGCAGTGGATTAATAACTCTTTGTCTTAAAAGAAAAATATAAACAAGATGTTAATTAAACCTATGAATATTATATTTTTTAAATATTTTTTGATTAATAAATTGGAATAAATATTTATCATGTACAATAGTTATTAATAGTCATTAAAATGTATAAAAGTTATATGAAATGATAATGTATTATTAATATAAAAGGTAAAAAGATTCTATAAATTTCATTTTGATTCGTATAATTATTAATTAAAATTTTAATTTAATAATTAATTTCTATATTATTAAAATTAAAAATTATTAATTACAGATTACAGATTAAAAATCTGACATTTGTAAATTTTTTTATTGATAAAAATTAAATAAAATCACGTATTTCAATATGTGGAAGCCGTTTGAAGCTGGTAGTTCACCAATTGATTGGTGTGAACGCAATTATAGTATTTCTTCTAGTATTGCAGAATTTATGAATACAGTTTGTATTTTTTGTATTTTAAAATAATAAAAATAAAATTTTTTATTAATTTTTAATAAAAATTTTTAACAAAAACTAATATAATATTTTTATTTACAGCTGAGTAATGTAGTATTTTTATTACTTCCTCCTGTTCTTATGCATCTCTTTAGAGACTATGGTCGATTTATAAATCCTGGTATTCATATAATTTGGTTTTTATTAATGATAGTAGGTCTTAGTAGTGCATATTTTCATGCTACTTTATCTCTTATAGGTAAGTAATAATAGATTATAAATTTGTAAAACAATAAATAAATAAATAAAATTATTTATTATTTTATTATAGGACAATTGCTAGATGAATTAGCAATTTTATGGGTATATATGGCTGGTTTTTGTATGTTTCTTCCAAGAAGATATTTTCCAAATATTTTACATAATGATAGAAAACTTCTTGCTATATGTGCAACTTTACCAACTTTGATTGCAACTGGTTTATCTTTTATACATCCTGCAATAAATGCATTTGCTTTAATGAGTCTTGGTATACCTGCATTTGGATTTATGATCATTGAATTAAAAAGGTAAAATTCTCAATTAATATCTATATAATTTTATGATGTAATATCTAATTACATCATCATGCATGCTTTTCTTAAGGACAAAATCAATGAGAGTTTATAGGTTGGGTTTACGATGTGGTGCTGTATGGTTATTAGCAGTTGCTTGTTGGTTGAATGATCGTTTATTTTGTGATACTTGGTTGAACCTGAATTTCCCTTATTTACATGCACTTTGGCATTTGTTTATTTTTATTGCAAGTTATACAGCAGCTGTACTTTTTGCATATTTTTCTGTAAAAGAGGAAAAACCACAGCAATCACCAGTATTAAAATATTGGCCAAAGGATGATTTTGAACTTGGTATACCATATGTGACTATTAGAAGTTACGTTAAACTAGATATTAATACAAATATATAATTATTAACTAAATTATAAAGGCTGTTTTGCATTTATTAGATAATGACAAGTGATTTAAAGTAAAATATATTATTTATATTACTTATTTAAAATTTTAATTTTATATCAAGATTTTTATAAATAAGAAATTTATATACTATAATTTACATATATATAATCTTTATATTAATCAATCTTAAAAAATTTATTTTTTTTAAATTGGTTTTTACTATTCTAATTATTATTTTTTATATAATTGTATGTAATTAACAAATTAATAGACATGTGTAAGACATTTTTAGAAATGCAATATTAAGATAATATACAAAAATATCTTTCTTTTGAAGTGTGAATTCATATTACTGTAACATATTTGTATATTGAAAAAAGGAATGAATGTAATAGTAATTTAGTATTTTTTTTACAACCTTATACCATTATTGATAAATCTTTGTATTTATTCTTATAATATGGGTTAAGTAAAGATATTTTTAAATCAATAAACATTTCTTTTAAAAAATAAAATTTTTATTTAATCTTTAATTAAATATCAAAAAAAATTAACAGTTTATTTTTTTTCTCCTCTATAAATAACAATATTCTTATCAGTTTCAAAAATCTTAACTTCATATAAAAGATCTGAATTTGGCATAATTTTTTTTAATTCATTAAAAACATAAATGGCTACATTTTCAGTAGTAGAAATGATATTTTTAAAATAAGGTACATCTTTATCCAAATTTTTATGATCTAATTGATCCATTAATACTTTTTTCATATATAATTTTAAATCTGATATATTCATGACCATACCTGTTATAGGATCCACAGGTCCACATACAGTCACTTCAACTAAAATAAAATGTAATAAGAATTTGTACACATTAATATTCTAATAATATTTACCTGTATAATTATGACCATGTCCCCAATAATTGTTACATTTTCCGTATATTTTTTTATTTTCTTCTTCAGTTAAATTTTCACTGAAAAATATTCTTGTTTATTAAATAGAAAATTTTAGATAGAAATAAATAATATATCTATATACTTGTGTAAACGGTGACAGCTGGATATTACTTCTTTTCTTGTTAAATAAGCGATTGGGCGTTCCATGTATATTTTTAATATAATTTCTTAAAATTTTAAATATGAAAAATTCAGAAAAAATTATTCAAGATTATTTAAAAAAATCACTTAATTATTATTCGTTTCTTATAATTATGTGTATATTTATATATTTTATATATTTTAAAATTATTAATATATGATATCTTTAGTTATTTAAATAACTTGTTTAGAATATATATCATTAATTTATCTAAAATAATAAATAAACTTTGGATTTAAAAAAATCTAATCCTAATTTAACGATAGAAGTTTAGTGCAAGATGAAATTATGTTGCCATTTATCACTCAATAGGTGGTATGAATGACATATTTAAAAAAGTTTAAATAATTTATTAATTTTATTCTTTTTAAAATAATAACAAATATAGACATTGATATTTAATAATATGATTAAAATAAAAAAGATATTTTAATTATACGAAATTTTTTTTTTTTGATATATGACAAAATCTTTGTATTATTTCTTTCTTTCAAATATTATATACATATATACAAAAAATCAAGAATTTAATGCAAAATAATAAGAAAACAATATGTATTTTTGATTTTTAATTGATTAGTCAATATTTATTTGAATATTATTAATTATACATACAAAATAAATTATTTTTGTTTATATAAGTAGATATATATATTAAAAAAATTGCAAGAATTGTAGACCTCTATTGGCATGTCAGATGAACTAGTAAATCTAAACGTCTGGGGATGATACCGGTAACGCCCTAGATCTTATAACAATTAATCATCTCACGGAATGTGCAATGTTTAATGTATATTGATATAAAAAACACAAAATATCCGTTTAAATAATCATATTGAAAAATGGATAGTAAAGGCAGAAAGATTATTGTTTGTGATAACGGAACAGGGGTAAGGTTAATTTTATTTTTATTTCTTGATTTCTATTTATTTTATATATTTTATCTTATATATTTTTCTTCTCATTACTAACAAGATAACATTATTTTGCAGTTTGTAAAATGTGGATATGCAGGAGCAAATTTTCCAGCACACATATTTCCATCTATAGTTGGACGTCCTATTATCAGAGCTGTCAATAAAATAGGAGACATTGATGTGAAGGTATATTTTTTAATTTTCCAACAATAATAATGTAATATTTATTATATTTTTAATTAATTATTTAAAAAATAGTCATAAATATAATGTATAGTTAATATTTATTGTTTTATATTTAATATGTATTTTTTCTATGTTATTAAAATATATTGTATATTTTCTTTAAAATAAAATAAATTTTCATTCTATTTAAAAAAAAAATTAAAAATTGAATTGAATATGAATGTAAATATAAATATAAATAATCTTAAATTTGAAAAATCTTAAATTTTGTTTAATTAAACATAAAAATAAAATCATAATTTCTTCTTAAGTTATTAATAAATTTACTTAATTTTCAGCAAGAATATTGTATTCGTGTAAGTCACTTCATAATATTACACTGTGTGCTCCAGAATTTAAATCCGATTGAAAATGCATTTGTCATTCATTAACCTTGTTTACTAACTAATATTAAAATGGATTGTACATATTAAAAGTAAGATAGTATTTTTATAATTATTGGAATATAATATTTTTATTGAGGATTTGACTAATAATTGACAATCATAAAATTATATTTTTTATTTCAATGATTTATAATACATTTAATGTATTATAAATTTTTTTTCTATTTATTGTTATTGAATAAATGTAAAAAATAAAATATTATAGAGTAGAATGTTACAAAAAGATTATATTTTTAATTATATGTAAATTAAGTGTGAATTTTTATATATATATTTTTAATATTATTTAATATATTTGTGCTTTCACATTTGCTCTCATAGGATGTGCTTAATATGCCTGTAAGTTTGCATTTTTTAATATTAATATTTATATTTATCAATATTATATTAGCATTTATTAAAGAATTATTTTAAAGCAATAAATAATTTTCATATTTATTATATATAATTACAAATAAGATTCTTTTAATATTTTATTTTGTTTTATTTTTATTCATGTATATTATAATAATTTATTTAGTATTCTATGATAATAAGAATATTAAAAAATTAAAATAATGTTAAATAAATTTTTGATAATTATAATTTAGAAATTTTATAGTTAATTCAATTCTCAATTATTTCATCAAAAATTAAAATGTGTGTTAAATTATTGAAATACTAACAATTAATATGTATATTTCATATGATAACAATGTATATAATCATATGTGTTTATTGTTTCATCATAAGGATTTAATGGTTGGAGATGAAGCAAGTAAACTTCGTTCCATGCTAGAAATTAGTTATCCAATGCAAAATGGAATTGTTAGGTATGTGTATGAATATATTTAATCTATGTATATTATGAAATATTTATTAAAATAATTAATAGAAATTGGGAAGATATGTGTCATGTATGGGATTACACATTTGGTAAAGAGAAGATGAATATTAATCCTAGGGAATGTAAAATTTTACTGACTGAACCACCAATGAATCCAATTACAAATCGTGAAAAAATGATTGAGGTAAAATAATTATAAATTATTTTTCTATAAAAATTTTTTTAATTTTATTATTTTTAATCTTTCTAATTATAATTGAACTACTTTAGGTAATGTTTGAAAAATATGGTTTTGCTGGTACATATATTGCAATTCAAGCAGTACTTACATTATATGCTCAAGGATTGATCAGTGGTGTTGTAGTAGATTCTGGTGACGGAGTCACTCATATTTGTCCTGTATTTGAAGAATATGCTTTACCTCATCTTACTCGACGATTAGATATAGCTGGTCGAGATATTACAATGTATTTAATAAAACTTCTCTTGTTACGTGGTTATGCATTTAATCATTCTGCTGATTTTGAAACAGTTAGAATGTTAAAAGAAAAATTATGTTATATTGGTTATAATATTGAAACCGAAGAAAAGTTAGCTCTTGAAACAACTGTTTTAGTTGAATCATACACTGTAAGTAGAATTTATTTAATATGATAAATATAAAAAAATGATGATAGTTGTGGTAATAATTCATAAACTTTTTTAGCTTCCTGATGGAAGAGTAATAAAAGTAGGTGGAGAGAGATTTGCTGCACCAGAAGCTTTATTTCAGCCTCATTTGATAAATGTTGAAGCTCAAGGAATTGCTGAATTAGTATTCAGTACTATTCAAGCAGCTGATATTGATATAAGAAGTGAATTATATAAACATATTGTTTTAAGTGGTGGTAGTACGATGTATCCTGGACTTCCATCTAGACTTGAAAGAGAAATTAAACAGCTTTATCTTCAAAGAGTATTAAAGAATGATACTTCAAAATTAAATGTAATTATATAATATTTTATATTTTCTTTGCAATTTTTTCTTAATAAATATAAATCTTATTCTAATGTTTTCTTAGAAATTTAAAATAAAAATTGAAGATTCTCCGCGACGCAAAGATATGGTTTTCATGGGTGGTGCTGTATTAGCAGAAATTACAAAAGATCGTGAGTCAGTATGGATAACAAGAGAAGAATATGAAGAAAAAGGTCTTAGTGTATTAAAAAAATTAGGTTCTTATGAACCATAAAAAAAAAAAAAATAATGAAATATATACAAAAATATATATACTTTTTTTTATATTTAAAGTTGTTCCAAAGTGCAAAGTTTTTATATTTTATATTCACAATTCATTTATATCGAATTGTTTTAAGTATCTAGGCTGAATATAATCAGAATAATATAAGTTTAAAAAATACTAGATTTTTAAATTTTAAAATTAATTTTATTTAATATATATATTTCTATAAACGTATGATTATATTGGGTTTAAATATTATTAAATTTAATTTTCATTAAATTTAATATAAGTTGACTTGAATTTTACAAAAACCAAAAACTATTTTTTGGATATGTATAATACATAAACATATTTGTGAACGATACATTGTAAATATATTGTTTATTAATATTTTTTTTTATATTCAATACAATTTTTATCAATAGACTTATATTATTGTAAAAAATTGTATTGTTTTAGTTTACAATTAATGTAATGTCCAATTTAAATATTGTATCCATATAAAATTTTGATTTGTTAACATAATGGCTAAAATTAAATAATTAGATCTATGAATATTATAATAATATTTAACTTTTAATTTATTTTTATTCTACTATACATAAAAATATTTTATATTATTTTAGTAAATTTTTATATTATAATTAAAATTTTTGTTACGAGATTTTCTAGTTTAAAATGTTATTTTTTATATAATGCTTTTAAAAAAAAGTATTTAAAACTATAATTTTTAAATAAATTATATATTTTTAATTTTGGCCATTATTTTAATTTACAATAGTTTATAAGAGAATAGAAAAAAATTTTTATATCTCTATATTCTTCTTTCATATTTTGAAACTGAAATTATTGAAGTAAAATTCAGATTTCAATATACTAAAAGTAAAGAATATGAGACAAAAAAGTATTTTATATAAAAAATATAAAAAAAATGTACATATACATATATAAATATATATGATTTTTTTTTAAATTAAGTTGAATAATTTGTAGAAATAAATTTATTTCTTACAAAAATTTTTTGACCTTTAATTTCAAAATTCTATATTTTTTTAATTACATATTTCATCATTAATATGTACATCAAAAAATTTTCGTTATTTATAAAAAATATAAAATTATATATAAATAAAAAAATATCAAATTAATAAATATATAATTTTCACAATGATAGGAATGAACAAAAATTAATATAATAGATGCAAAATAATTACAGCAAATCTACAACAGTCTTTATTATGTTTTCCCATTTGACCTTTATACTGTATATCAATGTATTATACATTTTATGTATAAATAAAAATAACAATATAATTTGTATTATACAGTTTCATATTTAATTGGATATATAATATAACAATAGATAAATGTGTATATATTCAATTTGTTAAGATTTGTACAAGTGACTTGCGACAGCATTCTGTATAACAATAAAGTAACAAGCTGTTATTTAAAGGAGTAAATATAATTTACAAACAGTATTTTAGCGCATGCGTTCCGCGTTATAAAGTTATTCTTGGAAGTATATGTACCCTTACGCTTTAATAAATCACTTTCAATGTAACAGTTTATATCCTATTTTACTAAGCTGTGAATATATACATATATATTATAATATTATAATATATACATATATATTACATATATATTATAATATTATAATATATATGTATATATATTACACATCAATTATGTTAAGCAAATAAAAAAAATAGTATATAAAACACTTTCATTTATAGTTAGGAGAATTTTTGTTTTTGAATTTCTATTTTTTAATTTCTGATTTCTTCTTTAATATATTAATACATTAAGAGCATGAAAATGCTTCGATGTAATAGATGAAGAATTGGATGGAAAATATGAAAATTCTATCAATTATTCTTAGAATATAATTGGTTTATCCTTACACTGCTCAATACAAAAGCTAGTAAAACGTTTAAGGAACTTTGGATACTCCCTTTTATAAACAGCACGTAGAACAGATGCTGGAGCCCATCCACCAGGATTAACTATAATAAAAATAAAAAAAAAAAAAATAATTAATTATAGAAAGATATGTATTATTAGTATATTAAATGAAAAATGATATAATACAAACCAACAGAACAATAAGTTATTTTGCATGTTAAATTTTCTCTTTTTATTTCTTCTTCATCTTTTGGAGGATCAATGAAAGTTTGACACACAAGACAAACAGTTAGATAAACCCTTACACATTTTCCAGTGTTTGGCTATAAATATTTTAATATATGTATATAAAGATGTTTATATATATGCATATATAAAAATTGCTAAAATTGTATAAAAATTTACCGGAAAATCAGGGTGTTCTGTACTATGATTACAAACTATCCATAAATCATGTGCATCGGGATCTTGATCATCAGAAACTCGACGCATATGTGACCAAAATAACGCGTCTCTTTGACTTGCTGGCCAAATTCGCTTATGCGTTTGTAGAAATATTAAAGTGTCTTTGGAAATGTGTTCTATTACAGTCATATCTTCAAGAGTAGCTTCCCATCCTGTTCTGTATTCAGGGCTGAAGAATATTTCGCAAACTTCATGACCCGTAACTCCTTTTACAACATGACAAGCTTTCAAAGGATCTACCACTAAACCATCTGCTTCTTCTTCACGTCTGTACATTCTCATATCACCATCTTCAGCAAATAATTGCCATCCACCAGCTCCTACTTCAAGACGTGCATAATGCAATTGTTCCATCGTTATTTTTTCTATCTAAAGATAATAATAATAAATCAAATAATATAACATTGTGATTTAATTAATTAATTATATTTAAAACAAATAATTACCTCTGGCCAAAGTCTATGTTTAACTGCTGACATGATAGGAGTAGTTAAAACTGAAACTGATTTTTGTTTCAAACGATCTCTCAATTGATTCTCTTCATCAATTTTATCTAATCCAGTTTCTACTGCATCATAGAATTCTTCATCACAGAGAGCACTATGTGGACCTTCCTTAAACATTAAATTGTTTGTTTACCTATATTATATATTTTTTTAAAATATATTTTTTTTTAAATATTATTTCATATAATTTAACCTCATAATCTGGACCTCCATGAATAAGAACTCTAGGTCTTGGAGAATCACTTTGTTGCATTGTAACTTGCTCTTTTAGAGCTTTGTAAAGTTCTTGCACTTTTCGCTTTCTTTCAACTTCTTTTTCCCATCTACGACGCCATGCATCTTCTCGTTGTACCATTAATTCCACACAATGTTGTAATGTTGCTAAAACACCTTCGCTTGTTGCTTTAAATGTTATTGCTTCACCCTTAAAGTCTACAGATTGTTCAGCTGGATTAAACATTGTCTCAACTTTATTTTCTGAAACAAATATTTTCTACTCAATTACAAATAAAAAAAAAAAAAAAAGAAACAAAAAATAAACAGTTGTTTAAAACATAAAAGAAAATATAAAATAATTGAATATAAAACAAATGAATATATATAAATGAAAATTATTACTTTATATACCTTTCATAGAAATATTTTTAGCATTCTCTGCACAATTATCAAAATATTTTTGTAAAGTATCAATTTGTTTGATCAAAATATCTCTGAAAGTTTCAAGTTCTGCTAATTTCTCTTTTAATCCTCTAACTCCACGTTTAGTAAAACTACCTGCACTTGTAATAGATTGTGTATTTGATATAAGTGAAATGGCACTACCATGTCGTTTCAAACTATTTTCACTTCCATAACCAGATTCTGACTATATAAAATAAACAAATATATTTTTTAATTTACATTTATTAAATTTATACATATATAATATAATATTTTCAATTTATATAATAAAATTTTAATACCTTATAAGATTTTAAAACATCTACCCAACGTTGCTTTTCCTCTGGATTACTTGCCCTTAAATACCATACTAAACAATCATTTACAGATACATCAAATCTACATTCATCAAATTCGTGAGCCTAATAAAACAAATAATATTGAGTAATATCATAAGTTATATAAAAATAATCAAAGAAATAAAATTATATAAAATTGATTTAAAATTATGATAAAATTTCATACTAATTCATACCTTAATATTAGCTTTATATAGACTTATTGAACCTCGGCATCCAAATCCGCTGTCCTGTTCAGATTTGTAATAAGATAAAGTACCATCTTTGAGAACAATAAATCTAGTTTGCCAGCCATGTATATAATTTGTCCATTTGGATAATGTACCCTGAAGTTCTGGAACTACAACTCCATCCGAACCTTCTTCATCTACATCATCAGCATCTATCTCTCCTTCCATACATTCGATATCGTCATTGGCAAGTCGAATTGTTTCTATTTCATCGGCCATTCTTACGAATGAATTTTACTTTCGGAATTAATTAGTTTTAAAATAAATTCAACATACCCAAATAATATTTTTAAAGTTATCCTAACGCGGGATAATCTATGAATAATTATTCTAATATAGTTTAAAAATTCCAAAATAATAGACTAGTAATTGTTCACAAAATAAGTTTCAGAATATATTAATCATTAATTATCATACGTAATATTATGTAAAATATTTTATCAAATAAACGAGACATCAACAGCTTGTATTTTTTGGCAAATAACAAGACTAAGTAGCAAATAGAAAATCAACAGTTTTATTTAAGCAATATTTTCATGAGCATTACATGTTTGCTATAATCTTTTTTGATTGGCCACATTCTTGAAAATTGAACATTTTTTTTATAATTCTTAAATATCGTTTATTTTTTTAAATTAAATAATTTTTTTTTTAATAAAAGATTAATATTAATCAATAATAAAAATATAAGAAATATTGGAAATACAATAATTATGTTTCTCTTATTATAAAAAAATTAAATTAATATAATATAAATATCGATCATGAATATCGATAATTGTCGATAATTATCGAAGAATATATTCTGATTCTGATTTAAAATCTATTTAGAGATTGTTGTAGATTGCCGTTGATACACGTGAAGAAATTATGGTTGGATTTATAATTTTATCCTTAAAAATAATGTTTTTCACGGTTTTTTTTATTCTATTTTCT